>NC_048411.1:9219711-9224668 GCF_013103735.1 Etheostoma cragini | reverse complement strand
GGGTTGCTGTTGTGAGATTGAACAAGTGGTGTTAGTAGGGTGGAGCTGTGGAGAGGGTGGGCTGGGACACTGGCTGGGTGATACGAGACAGGCTTGTCCACTGTAGTGCGAGGTGAGGATCAGGTAGAGAAGTGGCTGCTGGGTACACAGAGCATCAGGTTGTGCAGTAGAATTTGGGGAGTGGCACACCGGTGAAACCCTGGATGCTTCTCACTATGGCCCCCTAACCAGGACGCTGGAGGGGATGAAGGAAGAGAACCCACTGGATGGTAAGATGCTCTTACAGGCTTAAGGCTGGTTACCACAGCACGGCTGATATGGGCAGAATCATGTCAGAAAATGTAAAACTCAATGTGTTGATTTTAAACTGGATGGGTTCAAGTCAAAGGTGCAAGTAGGAAACTGTAGGATATCTGCAACCTGGTGTTTAAAGGGCTGTAATTTCTAGTTTGCATGCTTTTACAAATAGTAATGCCAATATGATAGCCACTAATATTTTGGTGTCTTACTTGGGCCGTTATAAACAAAATGGGAAAAAAACACCAAAGGTAACCAGCAGCACAAACCTTTTCTTGATAGAATCTTAAATCTTATCTTCTAATCCTAAATTGGCAATGTCTTGAAGTGGCTGATCAAAGAGAAAGTCAACTAGATACTAACCAGACGTGGAATGCATTCAGGACTTGACAGTTTATGATTGATGTGTCTGTGCCAAAGACCCATTTCAGTCAGTCCTGAAAAAGTATTGGGGTTAAATTCCTAACCCAAGATTTTGTAAAATGCACAGGTTCAGGTTTGTTGTGTATATTCATGTTCAAAATATGTTGGGTTGGGCAATGTGAAATTGGGTGAGCAATTCACATTGCCCATTCTGTTTAACAAATGGTGACAAACCAAAAGCTTTTAGATATAAAACAGGGGAAAGCAGTGAAGGATGTCAATGGAGAACCCAAACCAGCAAATGCATGGCACGGCATTTTTCTTGACCATGTTTTATCGATTCTGATCAAAGCAATAATTGCTTTTGTAAATTGCTTTTTTTTTAATTTTTCAAAAAATTATTTACTAGCCTTTTAAGAATTTATTTTATCATAGGAACAATTGACACAAAACACTGAGATAGGGTGGGGTGACATGCAATGAAAGTCCTGCCCATAATCAAACCAGGCCTAGTTACTGAAATATATTCATCTATTACCTTATTCAAAAAATAACTAAATACCTTTACTGATTACTTCTGCCAAATTGAGTAATGTGTTACTGTAACTTTTTAGTTACTTTTCAAGAGTCTACTTTGAAATCTTGCCATTGGTAATGTGCCTGTAGCACTTATTTCAGAAGGCTTCTGTTGTCTGTGTGTACTATCAATAATGTCAGCCAGATGCCAAAATACGTCTTATCAGTTTACTCATCACTTTGGTTGCAATATGCTGGCCGACGTTTTGGTCAACATGACAGGGCAATGTGTTTGGGAATTACCTTTGTAAACATTGTATGAAACAGAGGAGTCAAAGGTTTGTTTACAAAAAAAAAGAAGAGTTATTATAAGAGTTGAGGACCTTGAACATATAGAATTGTGAAAAAAATCCAATGCTCATGGTTCCAGTAGTAGCCTGTGCGAGATTGGTTGCAAACAGACAGATACCCAACAATACAGGTACACACATGACCAAACGCATGATCCCCTCCAGACCTGTGCCTGGCAGATGGGGGAGATAATTACCAAGGAACAAGCCTTTCAGTTACAGTAATTTAATTACTTATTTAAAAGATCATTTGTTAGCGTACTAGTTGCTGCAGACAGTAACGGAACTACTGTAACGCCTTCCAGTTTAGACCACTACATCCAGGATTCCCAATGAATTAGTTCTTTAACTAATTTAAAGAAGGATAAAATCAGGTCATCACATGATTTCAGCACCATTACATGAAATAAAATCTATATCTCACCACCATCATTATTCTTCCAATACTCTCATTACATGACCCAAAAGCCATGAAACATCAAGACGATCAAACGAAGTATACATTTGTTATGTAATGTTGCACTTACAATTAGTAATTGCCAACACGTTTTCAGAAATATTCTTGAAATTACAAGTTATGATGGACAATAGTATTCCTGTTGATTGAAAACAATATGAGTGTCCATGTTGGACCGCAAGAGCACCCCCACATTAAGCTGGGATCTTCTGAATGCAATGTTCATGAATGTTCATCCTTTTATGGAGGACTGTATTGAAGGAAAAGCATCCACCTCAGCGTTTCCCTTGGCCTCCATCTCATTGGCTCTTTTGCTTTCCACTCTGCAGTTTGTAATAGGGCTGTGCAATCACTCACAGTGTTAATCGTGATTGCATCACCGGCTTTGAACAATCACAAAAACAGAATAATCGTGCAACGCTTATTTTGCACATTGCGTTTTTCTAGTTCCCTCTTGTGTTATGAAGGAAACCTAAAGTTTTTAATGGCAGAACTATGAAGGGAAATTCCACAGATCAAGGTGTTTTCACGGTTGTTGTTTTTTAACAGTAATTGATCGACATTGTTCCAAAGAAACGAGTAATCGTGATTTCAGTGTTGACTAAAACAATCGTGATTATGATGAATTCTTTTCATACCCGAGCAGCCCCAGCTTGTAACCCAGCAAGCGGAGAAACTTTGGCTTTACCCTTTTAACCTTGTGCACTAAGTGCTTCAATTAGTTAATGTTTGTGTGTTTTGTCAGCTTGAACCTGTGTTTATGCTTAGCCATGCACTTTGGTCCCACTCTGAAGTGCCAGAGGCATTGGTTGAGGGGAGGGCAGGCTAATTTGGGCGAGGGCTGGGAGTGCCGGTTGGGGAGTATAGTATTGTTGAACGGCAGCGAAAATAGGACTATCAGTTCCACTCAGATAACCCCTAGCTGTCATTGGACCTCAAGCCAAGCTGTGACCCCGGAGCTTGAACTCTGCGGTCATGTGACCGGGCAGTAAAGTGACCAGTGGTGTTGCTCTGCTCTGGCTGTGGTCAGAGAGGGACAGGCTGTCAAAGAAAGAGGTTGCTGGGAGAGAGAGAGAACAGAGACAGAGAGGGAGCAGAGAGTCATGAGGCAACCAGGCCCGGTGGCTTTTTCTTAGCCTACGTCCGAGCTTGAATGGGGTGCAGGCAACCTGGGAGAAGAATGAAATGGATACATGGGAAGGTAAGGGCAGCAGAGAAGGCTATTGCTTTTATTTATTTCTTTTTAAATGGGCCATACTTCCACTCACCATAATTATATGTGCATGGGGGAAGAGAGTTTGTAAGTACAGAGAATGTAATATTCTTTTGTATACCTTTTGTGTGTTCGATTTGGAAGGCTAGTTTCTGTTTTGTGTTTATATGTTACATTAGGATATTGCTAGCATGTCAAACCAAGATCCATATCCAACGGTTTCTGCAGTATATTTGAGAATTATATGGCCTTGGGATTACTATAAATCAATGTAAAAAAAAAAAATTAAACTAGAAAAAAAATTAGTCCCGGTATCTGCTGCGCTCAAGATCCTCTGCTGCGGTTTGGGTAAACAGTTGCTGCATTGCTTTTAGATTTGCGCTACATTTGATGGGATTAGCCCTTTCTGCAGCGAGTTCTTGATTGTCTGATTGTCAGGCCACAGCTAATGAGCTGAAAGATATTCCAGCTTTTCACAATGTTCCTTGTGATCGATGCCCTCAAGTGCTATGTTTATGTGTGTGTTATGACACATCTCCCTATGCCTCCATGTGTATTGATCTGTGGTATGGGCCTGTGGGTTTGTACAGTGTTGATGTGATCCCTCTGCTGGCCAGTCACCACTAACCCTGAACTGAGAGTACTTTCATATATTGCCATCTATTGCCCTTTTTGTTTTGCTTCTTTCTGTTTTACATTTTGTTACTTCCATGCTGTTTTGAGCCATTTTGTAGTTTTTTTTCCCCCCTGACCTAAGTTCATTACCCTCAACCCAAATTGCTTTTGGCTCGTCTGTTCTTTTATCACTTCATTTGGTTATTATATAAAGTGCTAGAATAAAATAACCTTCCCTTGGCAGTTTTCGCACTACACCCCTCCCCAAGCACCCAACCCCCAGGTCCTCCCCTTGTATTTCAGGAATTTGGAATGTGATCCTCTCTCACTCTTTTAAGATATATAGCCCACATGGCAAAGCAAAGTGTCCTGGACTGCTCATCACTGCCGCATGTCCTTAGATAAGTGCTTATCTCGCAGTTTATTGATTGTAGTGTTCGCTCGAATCATTTTCGTCGTAACTTGCTAATCCTCGACAAGATATCGCCACTCGGGGAGCTTTAAAGACCATGAAAGAATGTTTGGTAATAATGTCCTTCATTCGATATTTTCCCTTCAGGGACTTGCAGTGTTGCATGTGGAGGAACTATGTTACTGTATTGGTCCCCCTCCCCCTCATGCTAATCCCTCTGCCAGAAGCCATGTTTGTTGTGCTCCAGCTGAGGGGGGGTTAACTCCACATGTACCACTGCTAACAATCACCACATCACCTTCATTCTGCAGGAAGCCCTACTGTTTTGATATTGTTCTGTTTTTTTTTTTGTGTGGAAAGGCTGTATTCATTCAGTGTGGGGGAAGCAGAAACAAAGCACAAAAGGCAGAGAGAGAGAGAAAGAGAGAGAGAGAGATTGTTTGTTTGTGTGGATGTTGGTGCAGGGGGACAGAAGCTGTGTGAAGATCAATAGTAACCGTGGGGGAGGTCAGGGACTCCTGTGACTCTGTAATGCACGTCTATAAATAGCCAATGACAGGGGCTGCTCATTCCAGCCGTGCATGCATGCTTCTTGCTTTTCCTAATTTCACTGAAACGTATCCATCTCCCCAGCCAAAGCCTTGTCAAACCAAACACCATGCTCACACAAGTCCATCATGTTGCAGATCATTATCTATTTAAGGGTGTGTTATTTCAACTGCTCTTCACCCCCC
>NC_048411.1:9216807-9219611 GCF_013103735.1 Etheostoma cragini | reverse complement strand
CCCCCCCCCCCCCCACCGTTAATGTAGGAGAGACTCAACATTCATTAACCACACTTTTATATGAGTGTGTATCACAAAGCCCGGGCTGTAAAAGTCACCACATGGTTTATATCAGCGTGTGCTGACCCGGCATTAAAAAGAAGCTCAGGGCCAAAAGAAAAACAGGGGTTTTAATGTTCTGCAAATAATAGGAAAGAGGGAACTAGCCACAGGCTTAGACCAGTTTAGTATAAAATGCATCACTTCCACAGTTTGTCCTCTTTCTTTGTTAGTATAAAATGTTGGTATGTTATGTAATACACAAAATGTTATGGCACACAATCAATAAAATAGGAACATACAGGCCTTATTAACCTGAGAACACTAATTGAATTGAACAGCGTTCCCATTCAAGCGTACTAATCATGTTTTGTTCTTCCAGGATTGTTCCTCTGGTTCACACACCAAACTCCATTTACTTTTTTTTTCTTTTTTCAAATTAACAGTAAATAACCAAAACCATGGCATGTAGCTTTTCTTACTACGTCTTCTGTTTATAAAGTGACAGATGTAAATGAACTGACATCATTCATAAAACATCTTGTAAGATAATTGTTTAATTCCAATTTCCTGTTTTCGGATGCCTCCGGCACTTTTTTCTTTTTTGAAAACAACTAACCGTGTCAAAAGCTGTTGCGAAAACGAGTAAACAATATTGTCAAGACCTAATGTGATTCACTTAAGTAAAATAAATAAGTTTAATTACTAGTAAGGGCTGGGTATTAAGTCTTAACAGTCCTTGGTATTGACCTTAACATGTAGCGTAGTGAATTACAAAAACGGTTAACTACCAAATCTGGAATTGAATGTCGGGTCAGATTTATAATATTCATTACTTATGTGTTGATCAGATTGTTCTTGAGGGGTTTTAGACTTTAATTTATAGTCATTGGACATTTTAGAACTTACACTTCAACTGTTTCTTAGAAGAACAAATGTTTGTCACAGTAGGGTATCGACACCCAAAAATGGTCTTTGAGTTTAAAGAAATATAGATTTAAAAAAACATTTAAAAAAAGTAACTCATGTGCACATAAGTGTTAATGTATGAATGTAACAAGCATCCTCATTAAAGTTCTCCATATGCAGATAAATTATTTGGAATAAAATATAAAAATCAATCTAAATGACCTTTTGAGATGCAAACATGGCTGAGACACTGAGCCAGAGTCCTACAGCCGAGGCTTTTCCTCCATATATCCAAATATTAGCATAACATTAATATGTAGCCTATATTTGCTGTGGTTTACTCAATGCTAATGAATTAGCCTCTAACCCTGGGTGTATATTATCAAGACAGCAATGTCAACAGGTCGCCATTGTCTCGTTAACGAACCCGCTCTGCAACTCCATGAACGTTGCATGTAAGATTAGCATCACAGTGTGGGCTGCCAGGAATGCTGCATCTGAGTCAGATGCTTTTAACCCCTAACAATGTCTTAGATGTGTGGTGTCCATGCACATACCAGTCAAGTAAGGGGGAAGGAGGGTTGGGGAGGCGGGAGCTCCCCTCATTCACCCCTAGATAGGAGAGATAAGTCAGATAGGAGGAGAAGAAGAGATATGAGGAAGGGAAAGGGGGAAGAAGAAAGGCTGTGAGGGAGGGAGGGTGGGTGCCAGCAGCGGAAAAATACTGCAGATTCCTCCAACCCCCGCTCCCTGTCTCAGCTGGGCATGATTGTGATGGAAAGCCCGAGACAAAACCTGAAGAGAGAACCCCTTCAGCAGCAGGCCTTGTTGCTCTTGTCAGCCACTCAAAAGGCTGCTTTACACTATCCACAAGCCTTTTGTGTGCGTCGGGTGTGGACAATAGGGAGATTTGGCCCACGATACATCTCTGTTCTCAGCATGATGCAGCTCACCGAGGGTCAAAGAGATGGGGAAACCTGGGCACTTTCCACATAGGACATCTTGGAAAACGTCTTGATTTCAGCCTCAAAGCAGACTGTGCTAGAACATTCAAACCCCTTTTCCTCTGTGTGAAGACTATTCCTTATAGTTCTACATGACGAGTGGTGCACATCTCACTCGATCAGCTGGGTTACAGTGAACTTTTTTTGGGACGTGTTTGTTTTTGCCAGTGACGGGGGGGTTACAATGCTTAGATTGCAATTCCTGGTTTGTGTTTGGAATTTTGGAATTAAACCCAGGCTGACCCCCAGGAAACAATGCAACCTTTAATGGGCCTGTGTGTGTGGGTGGGTGTGTGTGTGTGTGTGTGTGTGTGTGTGTGGGGGGGGGGGTGACACAAAGCATCGGGGGTTTTCTGCACCTAAGCTAGAGAGAGAAATGGGGTGGAAGTCAAGATGAAGCACTGCTTTTATACCTCTTTATCTTCACTGCGAGTCATCGTTTCATTTTATGACCTTGTGATAGATTGAGCTGAATATTTCATTCAGAAGTTATTTAAACAAAAACAGCCTTTCTGCGAATGAGTAAGATTGTTCCAATCTCATTCAAAATTCGTACTTGATTGAGGGAACGTTTGGCCAGCTGCAACTACTTAGCTGTAACCTTTTGAATTTAACAGCAATCAAAATCCTAAAAATGTCAAATTCATTGCAAATCAACCTTAAGTGCTTACAGACTTCACTAGCATGTCGGACACGGAAGCAGGATCCACTATCAACTATGGACAATCCATTTCCAGTGTTAAAATAATACATCCAGTAAACGGGAACTTCAGCAATATACAAACCCGATTCCAAAAAAGTTGGGACACTGTACAAATTGTGAATAAAAACAGAATGCAATGATGTGGAAGT
>NC_048411.1:9183036-9216707 GCF_013103735.1 Etheostoma cragini | reverse complement strand
ATTTCTAAATTATTCCATTCCTTTTTTACTCACAATTTGTACAGTGTCCCAACTTTTTTGGAATCGGGTTTGTAGTTTTGCGTTTGTGTAAAGTTGGACGATTTACAGACAGCAGACGTGAACAAAATGGAAGCAACAGAGGTTTAGCCTATATCCACACTATTTTAAGTTAGCGTATTCAAACAAAAACAATGTCCATCCTCCCAAGCATTAGCCCTGTTTCTCCCTCCTATTCACTGGCCATTGGCATATTGGTGTAAACACAGTGTAGGCCTAACAGCAAGGGCTCTTATGTATCATGTCTAAGCTTAGTTTTTGTCTTATTTTAATTTATTCATGTTGTATAAAATGTTTCTGTTTTTGTCAGTGTGCTTTTCTTTGCCCTTAACCCTTTTTTTACTGAAAAAGAGCCTGAACAAGAATTCCTATTTGCCTGGACTGTTTGGTGTATGCACCAATGGCAAATAACAATCTTAAATCTTGAAAGCCAGAAACGGCTGTAATTCATTATCCATGTTGATTTTACAACCGGTAGTCAAGTCTGATTTCATTTGTTTTTTTTCCGGAAAAGGCTCACTTGATAGGGGCGTGACACATCCCCCAAAGACCCAGTCAGGAAGTGTATCTGAGTCAGACTAAAATGCAACCTCAAAGTTTTCAAGCTAAAACTGGGTCAGCAGCATTTTCAAAGTGAAACACCAGAGTAGTGGGAACGCCAGGTGTGAACATTGTATGAGTTGTGTGTTTTTAAAAATAAAAGTTTTAGTCCATAGTATGGGTTAGGCTGCGTTCACATACACTCTTCTCAATGAGTTGTTAGGCGGACTTGAGAAAATGAAAGTCTTCCCATTCATTTTGAGGGGAACTTGTGCTGGGGGAGGGGGGAGGACAGTGGCATGCGGCGAAAAGATGAGACAGATTACATTTTTGAAGAAACGCAACCTGACGTCACTCTTTGATGGCCAATCACGTCACCCACGATCAGATTGTCAGCTTGTTTTGAAGCGGTCTGAGTACAGTAAACAGGAAAACATTCCTGCAACAACAAAGCATAGTCCCTCCGTCACTTTTCTTTCTCTTTTTCTCCATGAAATGAAGCTATACAATAGTTGTGAAAAGTTAAGCTAGCTTGTGCTGCATTAGAGCATTTAACAACACCACAGGACATCACAAATGGGCCATTTGGTGACACCCCCACACACCGCCGCACAACCCTGTGACGAATCGCCGGATCACTTTCTTTGTTCTAAACGCAGCCTTAAGCTTTAGCAAAACTCTGCATCCTACAATTCCCACAATGCAACTAATAGCATCCTTATGTTAGACCCTTCCTGCCTGGTAACCGCCCACGTCTTTCAAAGCCCACATGCCCAGTTTTCTTAACACAGGCTCAGCTACAGCATGTAGACTCCAAGCCCAAGCTGATAACCCTGATGATGACTTAACAAACCCTGCTAGACATCATACCTTTGTTTTCCCAGGCTGAATAGTACGCCTCATGACTAGTAAAACATTTAAAGCCTCTGCTGGCTCCATCTATCAGTTCAAGTAATAACCTTCTAGTAAAGCACTGTGTAAACCCCTTGTAAGACACATGTGATGAATACTGTTTTTATAGTAGATCAGATATGATATGTGAAATGGTTTAGACAGCACACCACTCAAGTTGGTTGTAAAGGGTCAGTGAACTCATTATCCTTAATTAGTAAATGTAAATGTGCTGTATTTATATAGCGCTTTTCTAGTCTTAACAACTGTGGCCGAGGCTGCCGTACGAGGTGCCCCTAGCTTATCAGATAAACACTCACACACATTTACACTCCGATGGCGCAGCATCGGGGGCAACTCAGGATTCAGTGTCTTGCCCAAGGACACTTTGACATGGGACTACAATTGGCAGGCAACCGCTCTACCACTGAGCCACAGCCGCACTATTAGTCCAAGTTGTATCCAGCAATGTACCAGATTAGGTTTATTTGTCCCTTGTTTTCAGATGTCTGTTGTGGACTCATGGCGTTTTTCCAATAATGGTAACTGCTTGACTCACCTCGGTTCGACTCGGTGCACGCCCCCCCCCCCCCCCCCCCCCCCCCCCCCCCCCCCCCCCCCCCCCCCCCAGGTCCTCATTTTTGCACTGCAGATTAGTACCGCCTCATGCGTGAGATGAGCCGTGGGTGGTCTTCATGGCAGGAAACTACGGTGACCTAACGCGACAAACGCTCAGAACGTCGAAGGTTTGTTGCTTTTTGGTTCTCGCTTTGGGGCTGCTACAGCCCCCCCCCCCCCCCCCCCCCCCCCCCCCCGTCTGTCGCTAGCAAAGATGACGTAGTGAATAGTGATGATTCTCTCCGACGAATCAGTAGTCTGCAGGTTGGGAGTCTCTATGGAGATGCTACCAAAAAAAAAGGCGAGCAGAGGCAAGTCAAGTAGGTACCATGCAATGGAAAAACTCCATTAGACTTTGTTCTAAGATGTCTACTGCCACTACAACAGAGATTAACTGAATTTCATTGATGATGGCCATAAACAAAAAAAAATCCATTTAAAAACCACTATGTGTCCAGTTAGTCATGTGAAACTACAGTTTGACAGATATTCTGGGTACTCTCTATAGTAACCGGTACATTGTTTGTGGGTAACAAAAGTTACATTTAGGTTTCATTTTTAATTTACTTAAGCGCCACAGTTAAAACATTTTCCTCTTCTATTGTATTGGTGTGAAGGCAACAATGTCATAGACGGATATCTACAAACCTACCGCTTGGGATTTGTGTTTGGGAAACTTGGGCTGAGCTGATCCTTTAAATAATTACACGCGACGTCAGTGGTTTGCGACTTTTATCAAATGCTTTTATTTTGGGAAGGACATTTTATTCTGAGTCTATTTTTTTTGTATCTGTTACTGCATCGTTATGTTAAAGTGGAAGGTAATGGAATTAAGTACATTTACTCAAGTACTGTACTTAAGTACGAATGCTGAAGTACCTTACTTGTCTTTTCTTTTCATGACACTTTCTACTTTTACTGTACTACATTTCAGAGAGAAATAGTCATAGAAATATACTTTTTACTCCACTTCATTCATCTGACACCTTTAGTTACTTTACACATCATGATTATGCCGATAAACACATGTAGTTTATGAAATATAATGTATGGGCCAACAATTAAATAATTAGACCATTAAACACACAACTGTTTGGATTGTTTCCAGCTTCTATAATCAGAGAATCATTCTGCTTCAGCTACTTTCACTTTTATTACTTCAGGTACATTTTCCTGATGATACTTACATGCTTTTACCGTTGTTACATTTTAAATGCAGGACCTTTACTTGTAATACAGTATTTTGTACAGTAAAGTATTAGTACTTTCACTGAATTAAAGAATCTGAATATTTTTTCCACAACTGGTTACATATTATGTACTTTACCAGACTGCCACAAACTCCGGGTCAGACATGCTGCAGACAGAACCGTTACCAAGTCTCTTAGAGTTAATGTCATGAATATTTAACTGTCATCTACGGGCAGGAGGAGGAGGAGTCATAGGACGTGACAATGTGAGATCAAGTGTGTTGAAGGTGTGAATCAGCCCGTTTTATATGGTGGCCATGCACTTGAAAGACAGGGTGATAGATTTGGCAAATAAGCCCGATTGAAGGCAACTAATAGCCATTGTGTTTTCGCCTCAATGAAGGAAGTCAGGCGTTTTCACATAGGGTGGCCAATGAAATATATGGTTTTAATGTGTTGCCTGAATGAGCACATGGGCTGACAAATGGCTGGCTGGGGAGCTGATTTGATCTTCCTCATGTTTTATGATGCCAGGGTCTTCATATGGCCTAATGCTTAGCTCTACTCATAGTAACATGCGCAGATGTGATTGCTATACAGTAAAAGCAGGTTGTTGTTGTTGTTGTTTTTTCCACTGAAAGTTAAAACAAGGTTGTTTTTGTCATATTTCTGGAGCATGTTGGACCACTTTCTACTTTAAAACTATTTTAACCATTTAAAAAAAAGGGGGTGGTCCTCCAAATAATGAAGCAAATTCCGCTGGCCATTGTACCTGGATCCCTTTTAAAGCTGATTTTTTTTTTCTTGAGATTAACCCAAGAAGAGGAGAGTCTGATCTGTTGATACAGTTTATTGCAGTCTACTGTTAATATCCATGTTATAACTTAGACCTACAGTTTGTGAAAGTTCTCCACATGGGCAGAACAGTGGGCAGTAAAGGGGTCGATTCAGTGAATATTGTCACATATAAAAAAAGCAGTTACAGACAGAGACTTCAGAATCTTCTGTGTTTTTAGTGTTTTTAGAGAAATTACAGAACTTTAAATACTTAAAGGCAAGTCCACAAACTCTTTTGATTTATGTACTGTATAGGCATTATTTAGAGAGCAGAAACAATGATATAGTTTATTCAGCCAATATTCTGATTTATTTATTAATTATTATTTCTGTTTTGATGATATAAGTAAAGTTCAAAGCAAAATACCAAACATCCACTATTGCGCCTTCTTAAATGTAAGGATGTGCTGCTTTTCTTTATCTTGTATGATTGCAGAAATTAATTTTATTAAGTCTTTGACTGTTGGTTGGACAAAACAAAGTTTTAATGAAATGATATTGGCCATCTTTCACTTTTTTCAGACCAAACAATCAGGGTGCAAAATTAACTTTTTGGTTCACACGCCAAGTGGCTAGTAAATGTAAATTTCACTAGCCACTCAATAGTTTAACATTACTTTTTTGGCTGGCGATTGGAGAAAATGTACCAACAATTTGCATAACATAATTTACAGGCTTTTGGCTGGGGGCTGGTGCTAATTTTGAACCCCGCAAACAATTACTCGAAAATAATCGACGATGAAACTAATCATTTGTTGTAGCCTTGATTATATCCTGTGTTCTTAATTTTTTTTTATGATAGAACAGTGTAAATCATCTCTTTAGAACGTCTAGGTCACGCTGTGTGCCTCAGCAAGGGTATTTCTGAGACTGCTTGGGCTTCCTCTCAGAGTTGCTTTAACCTCTCTGCTGTATAGAGTTAATCACCAAAATAGTTAAATTGTAATCCAAGGATAGGCTCACAGTGTGACGCCCCATTGTCTCTGTACAGTGTGGCAGTCCCTGTAGGCTTCTGCAGGCAGCAAATTTAAAACCCCGCACCATTTAAATGGTAATCTGTCCCTGGGCTTTAGAAGTCCTCAATTCACCATTCATTATCTGGGAGAGGCTTTACGCCATATACACCCCCACCACCTTCTAATTACCTATAGTACATGAACCCTGCAGCCCCGCTATGAAAACCCCCTCGCTCTCTCTTTGGGAGGCTTAGCTCTCAGCTCAGTCCCATGCCTCTGGTGAGCTGGCCCTTTAAATGATCTACACACAGAAAACTCTAATCCTGCTCATTTGAATATTAAGAGATGGTGTCACTTTAGCTTGTTTATTGTAAAAACAGTGTGCCTTTTTAAACAGTGATGGGCAACTAGGTCAACCATTGACAATGGTCCCCATATCAGCTTTCTTGTATTATTACAGTATCATTGTGTGTGTGTGTGTTTGTGTGTGGGACTCCTAAGCGGCCTCATATTAGGGCTGGGCAATTTATCAATGTTAAACTGATATATGAGGCTAAATATTGTGTTTAATGTTGGATATTGTGATATGACACAAATGTTGTCTTTTCCCTGGTTTTAAAGGCTGCATCACACTAAAGTGATGTTATTTTCTGAACTTACCCGATTTACTATTTGCCTTTACCTACTTAGTCATTGTATCCCCATTATTGGTGAGTGGTTATCAAAACTTTCAATGTGTTAAAAGTTTAGAAAACAAAAAAAATCGTCAACCCTAAAATGTTGCCACAATATTGAAATTTATGTATTTGGTCAAAGACATACAGGATTTTCTCCAACAGGTTCAAGATATACACTCTTTTACATGATCATATACAGTACAATCCAAAAGTTTGGTTTCACCTTCTCATTCAATGCGTTTCCTTTTATTTTTATGACTATTTACATTGTAGACTATCACTGAAGGCATCGGAACTATGAATGAAGCAATGGAATTATGCACTTAACAAAAAACTGTTAAATAACTGAAAATGTGTCTTATAGTCTAGATTCTTAAAAGTAGCCACCCTTTGCTCTGATTACTGCTTTGTACACTCTTAGCATTCTCTTTATGAGCTTCAAGAGGTAGTCACCTGAAATGGTTTCCCAACAGTCTTATAGGAGTTCCCAGAGATGCTCAGCACATGTTGGCACTTTTTCCTTCACCCTATGGTCAAGCTCTCCCCAAACCATCTTGATTGGGTTCAGGTTCGGTGACTGTAAAGGCGCAGCCCTCAATCACTCTCCTTCTTGGTTAGATAGCTCTTACACAGCCTGGAGGTGTGTTTGGGGTCATTGTCCTGTTGAAAAATAAATGATGGTCCAAATAAACGCAAACTGGATGGGATTGCATGCCGCTGCAGGATGGTGTGGTAGCCATGCTGGTTCAGTATGCTTTCAATTTGGAAAAAATCCCTGTCAGTGTCACCCGCAAAGCACCCCCACACCATCACACCTCCTCCTCCAATGGTTGAAATGGCATCTAGAATCCATCCGGTCACCTTTTCTCCATTGCACAAAGACACGGTGGTTGGAACCAAAGATCTCAAACTTAGACTCATCAGACCAAAGCACAGAACAGATCCTTGTTTGTTTCTTGGCCCAAACGAATCTCTTCTGCTTGTTGCCTCTCCTTAGCAGTGGTTTCCTAGCTGCTATTTGACCATAAAGGCCTGATTTGCGCAGTCTCCTCTTAACAGTTGTTCTAGAGATGTGTCTGCTGCTAGAACTCTGTGTGGTATTCATCTGGTCTCTAATTTGAGCTGCTGTTACCTTGCGATTTCTGAGGCTGGTGACTCAGATGAACTTATCCTCAGTAGCAGAGGTGACTCTTGGTCTCCCTTTCCTCGGGAGGTCTTCATGTGAGCCAGTTTTGTTGTAGCGCTTGATGGTTTTTGCGACTGCACTTGGGGACACATTCAAAGTTTCTTTCAATTTTCTGGACAGACTGACCTTCATTTCTTGAGGTAATGATGGCCACTCGTTTCTCTTTACTTAGCTGATTGGTTCTTGCCACAATATGAATTCTAACAGTTGTCCAATAGGGCTGTCGGCTGAGTATCAACCTGACTTCTGCACAACTGATGGTCCCAACTCCATTAATAAGGCAAGAAATTCTACTAATTAACTCAGACAAGGCACACCTGTGAAGTGAAAACCATTTCAGGTGACTACCTCATGAAGCTCATTGAGAGAACACAAAGGATTTGCAGCACTATTAAAATAGCAGTATTTGCTAAGTACATAATTCCAAATGTGTTCATTCAAAGTTGTGATGCCTTCAGTGAGAATCTACAATGTAAATAGTCATGAAAATAAAGAAAATGCATAGAATGAGAAGGTGTAACCAAGCAGCGATTCACAGGTTCAAACCTTTTTTTCTCAATAGCAACTTCAAGCATTTTCACACAAGTGGTCCAACGTTGTTATAAAACATATCCCGCAAGCTTTGTAATGATTGGACAAACAGTGCACTTTGTTTAAAATGCCAACAACTGATTTGTCAAAAACATTTATTTTCAATTCCGTCTGACATGCACAGTAGCTCAGTCCAGTTCACGGTAAGTTCAGAAAAGCAGATGACCAACACAAAAACTATTTCTAATAAAGCCGCAAGCTGCGTTTCCAAGCTCAAACTTAGATATGGGTCATTCCACGTCCAGTTATTGTGCTTTTAAAGGGCCTAATGGTCAATTTGAATGGAGATGTTGAATGACAGCAGTGTGTGGTTCGTTACCTTTTTGTGTGAATGATGCATTAGCACTACTGTAGTGGGACCTAAGCTTAAACAAAATGATTGGAGTCAGTCAGCAGGGGAGAGATTTAAACCCGGTACAGTCCGGGGTTTCAATCCCCAGCTTGTCTGCCTCCATTATTGACTTCTAACCACAGAGTCCCATAGGAGGGTAAAGGTCCCCGTCTGTGTGTGGGGCAGTTTGTTGCATTACACAAGAGTCTTCCATTAATCAGATGTCCTTATTAATCTTCGGGCTCAGCGGGCAGCATCAACCTGCTGGACGGCCTCAGACCTGTTATGTCTACTTTATTCTCTCTACTCGTGAGCAAGCTCTCTCTGAAAGCAAACCTGCTGCTGTCCACACACATTCTTGTGTTTTATCATGACCACATTCTTTCTTTAGTAGAGCATTAAAGCTCTTTACATCAACCAACCACCAGCTGTCCTGCTGAAGGCTTTTATCTCCAGCTCGAACACAAAAAACTGAGCTTTGGGTGTACCCAAGAAGAGAAGAATCAAAAGCTTAAATGTTCCCTAATTCTAGTTACAATGCAACAAAAGGTTTGACAGTTAAAAAAAAAAAAAAATCTAGAATTTGCAGTATGTCATAGTATCTCGTGAAGGCTGTGGTAACATATACTTATAAGCACCTCTGTCTCATTCGTGTCTCACTAACTCAGTAGTACACTCAGTGCTGTCCACCATCTATCTGTGAATGCGTGAAAAAAACAATGGCTCACCTGGCTAGAGCTAATGACAACTACAAAAAATGTGGCTTGTGTGTAGAACGCATTCAACTCGGCTGCAACGTCATTCCCAGCATTGGCTTCCGGGTTCCGTGGTAAATGGAAGGCACTCTGACCTCTCTGGTTGTGATATGTTGGATCCCAGTGGAGCCTGCTGATCAGGAGCAGGCCACATTCCTGCTGCAGCTAGTATCTAGAATCTGTCCTCTGTAACCATGGAGTCCAACCCATCTGCTCTCTCACCATCTGTGTGTGTGTGTGTGCGTGTGTGTGTGTGTAAGTGTAAGACCGAGGACATCAGAGAATATGTGCTCCGACTTAATTCTCTGCTTCCTCTGTGAGTTTGATAATGTGCGTTATGTAGCCTGGAGGTAGATGGGGGATTAAGAGAAGATTTTCCAACAGCCCTCTCGGTTTGCTGTCTTAACAGTTTGAGAGCACCTTCATGATTAATAAAGTAGCTTCACGAAGAAGGTACTCAGTAATGCCCATCGCTCTTTGATCCTCTCCCCACCCTGTCACATATCTATGGTCTTCCATACATCCAAAACCTCATTTTGAATCACTTTCTAAGACTTTGGCCTATTTCTTTTCATGCCGTCTTAATGTCTCATTCTTCATGGTCCGCAAGCTGCCAGCCATGCAGCCTTTATAAACCAGCATCACACCAAGTTTAATTCCTACTACTATTTTTAATATACTTAGCTCAGGATATCTTGTTCCACACGGTGTGAGCCCCCACTTCTTCCTACCTCAACACCCTAAATATGCCTTTGCTTGTTCCAAATTACAGCTTCATTCATGCATGAACCATAACGCGTGCGCTCTATTAGGAAACAAAAGGCTAATGATTGAGAGAGCACCTGTGTGGAACATCTAGGCCAAAAAAGTCTTGGTATGGGCCAGTCCTGAAAATTAGCCACCAATTGTAAGAAGAGCTGGATAACGTTTTCAATAACTGAAGCGATACCAAGACTGGGACTTGGATCACAAACATTATTAGATCTTGGTAGAAGATCGCTGCATGGTTATTGGCTCACTGACGCTGATGAAATTTACTTGTTAGGTATTGAAATTAAATATTGATTGATGAGGCATTTTTTGATACTCGATACAAAGTTTTTTTGGTCTAGTATTAAGCGAGATGGGTAGGCTCAGATTAATATTCTTAGTGTCTGACTACATTATGGAAAGGATCCCTTCAGAGATAGATATTTAAAACCTCTTTGAGATCTTTCTGCTGAACTAGAAACAACTCTTCATTTGCTTGGGTAAACCCACCAGACTCCATTTAAAAAAAAATAATAAAAAAAATACTTTTAGCGAGTATAGAGCAAACATATTTTCACACGTAAATCAGTAAACTGTGTTTATTTTAACCAAACTAGAGTTGTGATGGTAGGAAAAGTGGAGTGGACCGAAATGTAACATTTTCCATTCCATCCATTTTTTACTGATCAATACATTGTTACTGAAGTTGAATAGAAGTGTAACGGACTGTAAATGATGTCCCTCCCTCTTAAGACATGAATAGGGTTGGACTTGTTTTCGACTGAAATACATTTTTTGCTGTTAGAGACAAAGTATAGGTACCGGTACTGGTAACAGTACTACAGTTAAACAGGAAATTTGAGTACTCAACTTGAATTTGTTTTGCTTAATCTTTGTTTTGTCTTCCTGTCGAGCATGCAACTTTTAGTTTTTCCGGGTCCAAAAAAAACAACAACTTAGGACACTTTTGTCTCTTTTCTCGTTATTCACCCTGGTTTTTGGTTCTTTTATTTATGTTTTTTAAAGCTTTTTCCAAAAATGTTGTCACTTTTTCCCGATGTCTTTGTCGATTTTTATTTTTTCCACACTTTAGACATTTCTTTCTCTCCCCCCAACATTTTTATCACTTTTTTAAACGTTCTCTTATCAATTCTTTTCTTCATATGCTATAACATTGTATAATACACCCAGATTCAATGGAAGTAGTGAAGTGATTATTTCTTTTACTTGTGATGACCAATGTGCCGAACCATCTGCGTTATTGTTTTGGACAATTTGATTAAAAGAACGCCACATTTCTGACATAGTAACCTTTTCAAAGTTAGGTAACTGGAATGTAACTGTTGGGTCAAATTTGACTGGAGACCACAGGAGGGTTAAGAGTTATTGATTAACTGTTTTTGTTTTTGCCAGTTGTTCCGGACCCCTGACCTTAAAGGAAAAAAAAAATCCTTTCGGAACCTTTGAGTGATACATGTGAGAACAGCTGCTTGAGGAGCTAGACGTATAGACTGATATTAAAACTCTCCAAATTGTCAGTCACAAATTGAGCAGATTGACGTAAAAACATTTGAGACAGAGTACTATGTCTTAAAGCTCTTCAGCAGGAAGAGGCCGTTTCATGTGATACTGCTGTTGTCAGAAGAAGAGAAAGGAGAGACTGTAAACAAATCAGCCGTGTCGTTTTTAGCTCGCTGCCTCCTCTCATAAGAGCTGCTGAGTGAAACATCCTCGAGACATCTCCGCTGCCTGTCCCGCTGCCTGTTACACCTTCCACTTTCACAAAATAGGAGTTAGGGCTTAAGAATCCTTTTGGATTAGCCAGTGCCTGGCTAGTGCTTAAGCCCCGACCGCCCCCCGTGGTCTCAATTAAAAACTTCTTGCACCTACTTTTTTTTTTTTTTTTCACGCTGTGGATGAATTAGTGTAAAGAGGTTCTAAATAGGGCTGAACGATTAATCCTTTTCAAATCGGAATTGAGATTTGAAAGTATGCGATTAGCTAATCGTGTTGGCGGCGAATAATCCAATGTTTAGTTGACTGTTTGCTGTAACATTTGGTTTAACAGATCTCACTCCTCTTTATACTGTCGGGATCAAGTGTTGGAATAATGTTGCATATCACAGATTGCTAAGTCTTTAAACAGCAGATATTGTTAGTTTGTCCAAGACAAATTTCCTTTGGGATTAAATTTTTTTTAAATTTGATTTTCTTTACAGTGGATGTTTAATGTATTTGTCATTATTTTATTTAACATGATCATACAAGGTGCACTATGAAGATGCTGCCATTAAAGCTTTAGTTTGTAACTTTTTGGTTATGTCATTGTTCATGCCTATGCCTGTGTTCTTGTGTCTGCAGATGAAAAATTAGCCCGCGTGGCTAAATCTGGCACATTTACATGTTGGACTCTGTGCTCGTGTTGCTAATTGTGAGTTAGACCCTGGTTCTCAATGCCTCCCTTTTTCTGTTCTGTCCCCTTAACAGATGATCCAGCGGACCAGCGTACTTGCCTTATCTGTGGAGATCGCGCCACGGGCCTGCACTATGGCATCATCTCCTGCGAGGGCTGCAAGGGCTTCTTCAAGCGCAGCATCTGCAACAAGCGCGTGTACCGCTGCAGCCGCGACAAGAACTGCGAGATGTCGCGCAAGCAGCGCAACCGCTGCCAGTACTGCCGCCTGCTCAAGTGTCTGCAAATGGGGATGAACCGCAAAGGTAACGCATGGACACATCACGGGGACATCGTTTCCGTGTTTCATTCTTATCACTTTAAAGCCGGGGTGTCAAACCTAAAGTTTATTGTCATGTGCATTAAAAAGTACAAAGTGTGTTTTGCCATGGCCCTCTCTTCTCATAAAAAACTATGAGTGAAAAATCTGAATTAAATACAATATAATAATATGACCTGAATAAGTAGTGCATTCTAATATGTTGTAGCAACCTAAAAACTATCACAGCCATCAGGGCCGCACAGGATGAAGGTAATCACATTGGATTAGATTACATAGGATAGCATAGAAGAACAACTATTCAAATATAAATATAAAATGAATACAAAGGAAAGAATGTAAACACATGTACAAGTGGCGAATAAAAATGTACAAACCTACTTAAATAGTATTTATACAGCTATACGTATAAACTATGTTGGTACAACTTGCATAGTGTCCAGTATTGTGACGTGTGATCAAGATAATGTGTTCCCCGGATTTACACCATTCTATTCAGTAACCCCTACACTCAAACTAAGCTAAATCAGCAAATATTTGTAGTTAAAAGCCTAAAACATGGCACATGCCAAGAGGGATTTATCTGCTGCGACACCCATAGAACTTCCTTTGGCCTAACCTGAGGGAATACTAGAGATGACTCAATCTGCTGAGTTAAGTGCAACACTGCCTCCCAGTGGGCAATCACCGTAAATGAGCTTTCAGTGCTCCTTTATCTTATTTATCCTCGAGGGCCGGTTGTTCAAAGGTTAGCTGATCGGATTTTGGTTATCAGATTGGATCAAATCTTGAAAATAGGTTGTTCAAAAGGGAAAGAAGGAATCTGAAATCAGATTAGATCGCGGCATCCAATCCTAGTTTTAATCTGGATCAAACCTTTTAGTTTGTGTTGTTCAAAACTTGGATTTGGATAACTTTGATCCAAAAAACAGGATTATCCTTATCCCAACAGGGGGTAGGATTTCAAGGTGGATTCCAGGAAGAAAATGTAGTAAAACTTTAAAATTTGTCAAATAATATATTTGTATCATTTAGTTTATATAGTTTTATTTATATTTTGCACTTAACTTGTTTAACCGTAAATAAAGTAGATAAAGGAGACATAGGCTACAAATTAAGCTATTTAGTACAATAAAGTAAAAATAAAATAAAAAACAATCTTGTCCCCATGAAACCATCCCCCCCAAACAGATTTTAATAACAAACAAAAATAATATATTCCATTTTTCTGTCATTAATCAGCGTATCTAATTTCGAAGAAACAATGATCAGAGATGAGCCGTTCAAAAATAACTTCTGGTCTCTCCTCCTCAGATGAAGAAGAACCCTGAACATTCTTTATTTAGTTAACTATTTCACTTTTAGCTTTTTTTAAGATGATTTCAAAATATCTATTTACTTGTTACTGAATATCAGTTTTTTTATTTGTAGTGGCTCAGATGAGGGGTCATGAAAGAAATGGAATATGAATGGAAGTGGAAGGTATTTTAGTTTTTTGTCTCAAAATAAACACTTACAGGACCCCATGTTGGCTCTTCTACCTGGTCTTTACATAGCTGCTAGCCCACATTGTGATATGGTGTCCTATTTAGAGCACTGCTAATCCGGATTTGGTAATCTTGAAAACTGTGTATATGGATCAGGGTGATCCAGTCCAATGTTGCTTTGAAAAACCGGCATAAAAGTAAGACGGATCACCTGATCCTGAAAAGCAGAAAAATAGGGATTTTCCCCTATTAAACGTGTGTGGAACCGTGAAATGGATTCCCTTAACTTTTAGCAAACTGGAGGTTTCCCAGGAAACAGGAAGAAAAGACATCTTTGCCTGCCAACAGAAACAATAAAAAGTTCTGTTTGAAAAAATCCCCACATGGAAATAAATGATGTGAAGTGTAATTTCTTCAGCCACTGGGTGGTGCTCTGTTAATTAATCTTGTTCTGTTTGTGGACCACATGGAGATTTATTTATTTAATTTGTTTTGTCATGCAGCAATCAGGGAGGATGGCATGCCAGGAGGGAGGAACAAAAGCATCGGGCCTGTTCAGGTAATGTACTGACTTCCTGTTCAACACTCGCCAGAAATGATGTTTTTGTGACACTCGCTGACCTCCTGCCAGTCGAGAGTCACTCTATACTCTACGTATTATCGACCCTCGAGTTAGCTCATTATGATTGCAGAGCACAAGCCATTCACTTAGAACACTGCGTTGGGATGCTGTAATGCTCATGATTAGGGTGTAGGGATGCTCGCGTAGCAACGGAAGGAGAGTGAGCCCTGACCTTGTTGTATCATCAGTATAAATATGTAGCCGCTTACTAGTCGCTATTCAGAGCCGGCGTCATTGTTAACACTGACGAGAGAAACAAGCGGTGAGGGAAAATGTATGACACGAGGCTAGGTAGACATGTGGTCAATTCATTCAAGTCCATAAAAACCCGCCCGCTTCTATAAGAGCTCCCTGCCCTTAATAACGGAATGAATTGCTGTTTCACTATGCGTGTTGAATTAATGGAAAATCAAAGTAAATGAACCATGGATACAATACTTCCTCCTAATTTAACTGGCATGCTAATGCCTTTCAAAACAGCTTTTGTCTGTGTCCTCCCTCCTTTTTTAGATGCTAATCCATTGACCTGAGATACACGGCCCAGTGTTTTTGGTCACGTGAGGATGTGCTCCAAGAAAAAAAACAAAACCCACATTCTCTTTATGTATGTGTGTGTGTGTGTGTGTGTGTGTTGCAGATCACAGAGGAGGAGATAGAGCGAATCATGTCAGGCCAGGAGTTCAAGGAGGACGCCCCGGAGCACACCTGGGGCACCAACGGCGACAGCGACCACAGCTCTCCGAGCAACGGAGCCTCGGAGGGCAATCAGCCGTCGCCCGCCTCCACCCTGTCATCCAAGTGAGTCGCTCATCTCATCCTCTCAGCCACTCAGGGCCCGGCACTCGCCTCACCACTGAGATAATGAGCCGGCCCTGACTGTCTAACACCTCGTTCCCATCTTACCTATCTTACCCAGACTTTTAGTTAAAAGGTATTCATCAGCTGAAGAATTTCTGAATATGCCCACTCCTCAGGCTCGGCTGATAATAGCGAACACAAAGAACTCGCCGCACTATCTGCAATTCTCGCTGTGCAGATGAGCACATTGTCTATGTGCACTCATCAAGGACAAATATTGTCTAGCTGCTCGCCTGGCTGTATTTATTTTAGTCTCGTTATGTATAAACATAAGGTTTATCAACACAGGACAGCTATACAGAGGAATACTTGTTTTATCAAATGAAATGCGAGCCGAAATGCACAACACTAACCGAATGCCTGCGCAGTGAAGGCATCAGTATGCAGGTACAAAATGGACTTACTGAAAAGTTTTGTCTACACTGTCCAAACAAAATATGCAAATATGTCCAATGGCAAGGAGAGTGGAGCTCGACCACAAGGCTAGGAAGTTCAAAGGAACAGCCTGTATGTTCAGTACAGAGATGTATTAGATCAGGGATGTGTTTAGCCTAGCGTAGCACAAACACTGGAAGCAGAATCTGATTCTGAAAAGGATTTATATCCAAGCAAGTAACACCTACAAGGGATATGCCTTGGTGGATGGTGCATACATAAACATATTACAAGTTAATAAACAGTAAATCTAACATTTGTACAGGATGATGGTTTTAACAAAAATAAAAGAAGGTTTTATTGTTTGGAGGAAGATGTTCAAAAATGTTTGTGCTAAAGGTTGAAAGGATAAAGTGTGTGTAATGGTCATGTGGCTGACTGCAGTCGGGCATTAGTGGAATGTAACTAAGTACATTTACTCCAGTATTGTACTTAGGGACAAATTTTGAGGTACTTACTTGAGTCTTTTCTTTTTATTGCCACTTACTACTACTTTGAGTCCGCTCCATTTCAGACAGAGATATTGTTATTTTTATTCCACTGAATTCATCTGACAGCTTTAGTTACTTCTTACTTACAGATTAACATTTAGGCACACAAGAAAACGCATGTAGTTAATAACATCTGATGATGTATTATAAAGTAAACAATATAACGGCCTACAAGTCCAGCTGAAATGCTTAGACCATCAAACACACAACTGTTTGGATCCTTTACATTTCCTGAAATAGGAGGAATTCTGCATTCTGAGTACTTTTACTTTTGATACTTAATACTTACATAATTTCACATAACATTTTCAATGCACAACTTTTACTTCTAAGAGAGTATCATCACAGTGAAGTGTTCCTACTTTAACTTAAGTAAAGGATCTGAATACTTTTGCACCACTGAAACTACACTAGGCTCACTCTGTCCTGGATATAAAATCTTCTTATTTGACTCTGGGAAAGATGGTACCCAAGTGTGTTTCCCACAATGTCCCATTGTTCCTTTTAATATGAACAAATATGGCCAAGTGTGTGTAACCTTTGACCTTTGTGTGCTTCCAGCCGCTCTGTGGAAATGAACGGCTACACGGCGGCCCTCAGGGACCAATACCTCAACACCTCCATGTCCACACACTACCAGCTCCTGCCTCACCTGTTCAGCTATGCGGCCCAGTCCGGCCTGCTGGCCCCCCAGCCCCGCAGCCTCTACCCACAGTCCCACCCACTGGTGCTGCAGCTGGTGGCTGCTGAAGACCTGGCCCCCCTGGCAACACCTATGCTCATAGAAGACGGGTGAGTCCGTCTATACACAAGATACTGCATACTCTAACTAGGGATAGTCCAATTAACAGGCAGGTGTAGTTATAAGTGTTCAAATGTGTGTCCATTGTCAGCTTCTTTTCAACGCTTACTATTCCTTGCTAGGGGAGCAGCCGTGCAATGCATTCTGGTAGCGTCGCAGGGACTTTGGAGAAGATTGGCGTTAAGTTGCCCACTCCTCATTTGCATAAAGTTGAATCTAGACAATTTCTTGAAGCGTGCACGGCTCGCCCACTTCTCAAGAGAGCCAAGTTTTGGTGTACAATTTTTGTAAAATAAGAGATTGTTTTCCAAAACAGCGGCCCTTTTGGTCTTTTGGTCACATGTCATTTCCTTATTCACAGTTTCTTGTGTTTCCCAGGTACAAAGTGACCCAGGTGGAGCTGTTTGCACTGCTGTGCCGCCTGGCAGACGAGCTGCTCTTCCGCCAGATCTCCTGGATCAAGAAGCTGCCGTTCTTCTGCGAGCTCTCCATAGAGGACTACACCTGCCTGCTCAGCTCCACCTGGCAGGAGCTCATCCTGCTCTCCTGCCTCACCATCTACAGCGCCCAGATATTTGGAGACCTGGCCGACGTCACTGCCAAGTACACGCCGTCTGACGACGAGCTGCAGGGGTGAGTCCTCTGAGAGGAAAGAGGGGTCCCAGGGTTGGGTTAGAGTAAAAATGGTTCTATACATCGACAATGTTTCATTTCCGGGATTGCTCCCGTTTTGCCGGAAATTCCGTTGCCATAGCCACAGCCGCCCCAGTAGAGTCTACTTACTTTTGGTTGTTTTATTTCCTAGTTTATTGCCACATCTACATCAACAAGACCTAAACACCAGAATTTGTTTGTAACCACACAACAAGTTACACAGACAAAATATCACTTCACTGGGAAATTTTTTGGTTTCTGGACCCTATTTCCCAAGCATTAGTGTCTAAAGGACTAATGTGAACAAAAATATTTAAAATCTGTCCGGTCTTGTGTGAGAATGTTGTGACCGGCAGCCACATACCGGGCTGCAATGTAATCTAAATTACATAATGTAATCAATCATAAAGGGCAAATGCGGAAATGGAAAGGCTCCCTACACCGATAAGAGTTAGATCCTTTTTGTCCTACCAGAAACTGCTGCAACATCACCATCACCAAACTCTCCATTTAAATACACAGTAATTGTAGCATGTATAGAGCCAGCATATTTTTACATGTAAACGAGTGAATTAAGGATTTATTTCAACCAAACCAGAGTGGTGATTGTTGGTAAGGTGGACAGAAAGAACAATATTTGATATGAGTTTTATTTAGTTTCTGTCGACTTTAAATGAAGTGTGTTTCATGATGATAAAATAACTATTTATTTAAATGGATTTTTATGGGGATGCATCATGTTAAAAACTCTTTAACATAATTAATGAAGAAGAAGAAGAATCTGATGTGGACGTAAATTGACGGTGCACAATTGTCCATTAATGTTGAATTGTGGATTGTGATTGCTTAAGTACCACTTAAAAAATTGTTGTTCCCATTCAACTCCAGATTTCCTTTTTTTTTTTTTTTTTTTAAGATTCTTTTTGAGGAATTTGCTAGTTTAAGACCAACACAGTTGTCAGTTTCCCGTCCAGCGCCAACGTCGTTTAAATAGCAAATGCACCTGCACCCACCTGTGTGCCCATGGGCATGCTGGTCTTACGGGGAGATGTGTTCAGGTGCATTCTTGACGTATTGCTATCTTGAGGCGGCGGAAAGTAAACGGAAAACCTGGTCTATAGTCAATAGCGCAGCATTCCTTTGTTATTTAAACGCCTGCTTCACCTCGAGGGGTTTTGGTGGCATGCTGTTCATGCCATATATGATCTGCTCACGCGCTTTCACTTTACGCACCAACAGATCAGTTTCTTCTCCTGAAAATCTCTCCTTCCTGCTTAGCACATCTGCCGTCATTATAGCAATGTGCCAAGCTACCTACGTGTCTGGCTTTAAAAAGAAATGGGAGATGACGCTCTGATTGGTTTATTGCACGTTATGCCCAAAATACACCTATGATTAATTTAGATACTAAGTACAGCCTTTTTGAACCAAGCGCCCGGCTCACGGACCCTTGTTTCCGCCGTTAAAGTAGCAAAAGTGTTTTATTACACGCCCTAAATGCACCTAAAATAGGGCCCCTTATGTCCATGAAAAGCCCTGGCTCTGTAAATAGGAAACAAACACAACAGTAATATGTCAGTGCTCGTACACAGGGCAGGGGAAAGGACATGATGTATAAAAAGAAAGGGAGTGAGAGGGCTGGAAAACCTGGCACAGGCTAACACTCCAAAGGTATTTCTTTGGGTGTTGGGTTCAAATATTAACTATCTTTCTTTAGAATTGCAGATTCCACCTATAGCTGCACCAATAAGGGTTTTCTATAAACAAGAACTGTAATGTGAAAGGAGTCGCTGATACTTAGAAACACAGAATATGATCACCACCTCTGTAGTTTACCTCAACTCAATGGAGCGTCTCAGCATCTGCTCATTGTTTGCTTTTAGGCACCAAACCATGTATTTTTTGTTTAATTTTACTATACAGCAACAACAATACAGAAAGAAACCAAGATAAAATACACAAGGATAGACAAAGAGAAGCAGGGTGACATACAGAACTTAACACAACACCTGCATATAACAAAAACAAACGAGGGTTAAAGTGTAGTCATAATAATTTTTTAACAATAATATGCAGTTATCATGATTTAAATTAGTGCAATAACTGAATGTTTCAGGGAATCTGGAGCCCAGAGCTAAAAAATCCAACTACTGCTAATGTTGCTGTGTGTGCTGGGTGTGTAAATAGGTAACTGTTATGTATAGATGACAGATAACTGTAAGCTAACTTTGTCATAGCAATATAATACGTTTATAAGATGCCAATATTGTTTTTGCAATGCCTATTGTTCGTGCTCACGGCAGATCATATATCCCTGCACTACACCTTGAACACAGCACAGTTGTTTACCCTTCTACTCCTCTGGATGGAAACAAAAAGTTGTTGTTTTTTTGTTTTAATTTTACATAAATTGACGAGATCTTGCGATGTGTGCATGCGCGATAGTCACATCGCAGGACATGTTTACGCTAAAACTTTCTTGCTGCTTGATAAAAAAGTAAACTTTTACTGTTCCCCTTTTACATGATTATTACCGGCCGACCCGTTCCCTTTAAGACAGGTAGCCATGTGGGCAACGTGTGTATGTGACGTTAGTCCGACGGGGTTAGTTATGGGAAGTTTTTAGAAGAGTACCATAGGCAGCAGCTGCCGCTGACACAGCAATGCACATAGTTTTGATGGGTAGTCAGTGAAGCTACAGCAGTCAGTGTTTTAGGTTCGCTGCAAATACGAACTAATTAACCTGATTAATGCAACATAATCACAACGTCTCCCGGCCATTTCCCCCTGCATAAAGCTGCTACCAGCCAGGCTAATGCTAATATAGTTAGCCAAAAGAAACAAGTTGAAAGCTGCTACCAGCCAGGCTAATGCTAATATAGTTAGCCGAAAGAAACAACCTGAAAGCTGCTACCAGCCAGGCTAATTCTAATATAGTTACCCTAAAGAAACAAGCTGAAAGCTGCTACCAGCCAGGCTAAAGCTAATATAGTTAGCCTAAAGAAACAAGCTGAAAGCTGCCACCAGCCAGGCTAAAGCTAATAGGGTTAGCCTAAAGAAATAAGAAGAAAGCTGCTAACAGCCAGGCTACCGCTAATATAGTTAGCCTAAAGAAACAAGCTGAAAGCTGCTACCAGCCAGGCTACTGCTAATTTAGTTAGCTTAAACAAATAAGTTGAAATCTGCTACCAGCCTGAAGCTAATTTAGTAAGCCTAAAGAAATAAGAAGAAAGCTGCTATCGGCGACGGAGAAAACGTGATGATAAACAGACTTCCTTAAAAGAAAACATAGAGCTTGTTAACCTCCTATCAGCCAAATATCTTCCTGTTATTTTCTTTTGTCACCGAGTTACAGCCGATAAACATGTTTTGATGGTCGAAAGTAAACTTGTAACATGTAATTAGCGGTTACATTTTTTTGGTTATTAATGAGTGTTTTTTTCATTTAAAGGTTTGACTCCATGCTTATTCAGTAGATCACTTGGTGTTCTCCACAATCCCAGACTTTCATATTTCATGCTTTTACCTTTAAGCAAAACAGGCTGTAATGGCATGTCTATGTCAGGCTATCTGTAACTCCATGTATTTTAAGTAAATACACAACTATCTGTGTTTATACGACAATTTATCGAGGTGAGACATGGAAAAGCAGTTTTAGAACGATGAAAATATATGTTGGCCCAGCAGGTGGGGGGGGCGAGTTTTCCCTTGTTATCCTATGGACACTGACGGGTTGAGGGGCGTTTTTTTGATGTGCAGTGGTATAACCCACGTAAAAACCTAGTGAAATGTCATTTTCAAAAAAAGAAACATGATATAAATGGAAAAGCGTACTGTTTGAGCTTTAAAAATTGCAGAATCATCCACAGTACATGTTATTTTAATAACCGCTTCATACATGCTTCATGATGACACCAACGAGTTGTTAACAGACTTCCAGAAAGACGTTTAGCCCTGCAACAAACTATCAGAAATAACTCCTTTACCTTACCACTTATGATATATAGTAAAATAATGAAGTTGTAGGGAGTTTATAAGGCCAAAACTGTATGTTTCATTTGTCCTCCCATGCTGTTTCCTTCGTCCCAACCAGGAAGGAAAGATGAAATATTACGCATGTCCCACTTTTGCTGTAATAATTCCTCAACGGTTTTGTTCAAAGCTGAAAACGCAACTGTATTTGACAGATGCAGATATAGGTTGCTAGTTACAAAATATTAGCTTTCATTGTGATACGATCGCTTTGTAAATTACGTTTAATTAAAAAGTGTTTCAGATGTCCCGGCTCGCCCCTACATTTACATAGACTGAAGAAATGACACTCATTCATTTGTGTTAGTATCTCACCTACAGTGACTCATACAGACTCCTACGTCTCTTTTATGGAGGTTATCACAACATTAAAATACACAAGATATTAAATGCTAGATTTAGCCTCTGGGAGCATTGCCAATTCAATATTTCATTATGATGAAAGGTGGATATCAGGAATTAAATGTTCCCTACTGCAACAATAATACTCTTGAATGGCGAGACGTTCCACTCTGTGAGCGGAGCATCTCCCAAAGTTTGATATTTTTTTCCTTATCACAGCAGGGAAGATAATGTTGTTGGATGAGGGCCAGTGAAGTGGTCCGTGAATGGGAGGCCTCCTCAGGACAGAGCTGTGGCTAGCACCGTCTGGCATGTGAAGTACACACGTCCCACGCTAGGTAGAAAAGGATGTGTGGGGGTTTGGAATTATCTGACCTCATGACACATATTCTCCTAATATACAGTCCTGTTCTGCTGCCTCGGTCAATTTGCTTGTAGTTTAGGAGTGGGCATCTGATTTACAGTGACAGCACTAAAGTTTTTGAAAGAGATTGGGACTGTGAGAGCCAGATAGACAGACAGGAAATGGAGCTTTTTCAAGAGTGGATTTACACTTTGTGAATCTTTCTCCAAAAAACTGTGGGATTAGCAAGACGTTTGTTAAGCACTTTCAGTAGATCTGACGTATTCCCTCCCTAATTTTTGCCTTGTTCATCGAAGCATAGCAGCTTTAAGATAAGGGGGATTGAGGGATTGTATGTTTTTTGACAGTGGATTTTAATGTGAATATGTGGACCGCAAACCTGCTAAAGTTCAGTCTATCTTCTGTTTGGTTTGGAAAATAGCTTTAAAAAGCGTGGGATATTAAGATAATCCAGCTGCTGTGCAAGGTAACCGTAGAACCGGTGTGCCTAATAAAGTGGCCGGTGAGCGTACACCTTATCCACCACTTCATTTATACACCATCATTGACAAGTCCGTGTCTGATTTCCCTCAGCTTCAGCGAGGACGGCATGGAGGTGATGGAGAGGTTGATCTATCTTTTCCGCAAGTTCCACCAGTTGAAGATCAGCAACGAGGAGTATGCCTGTATGAAAGCCATCAACTTCCTCAACCAAGGTAACGCTGCACGCTCTGCTAATAGGGAGATTAAGCTTTTCTTAACCACCAACACTGTGTTCTCCACGTGACTCTTTCCGTTTGTTTCCATCTCGGCAGATATCAGAGGATTGTCCAACATCTCCCAGCTGGAGCAGCTGAACAAGCGCTACTGGTATGTGTGTCAGGACTACGCTGAATATAAGTACCCGCACCAGCCCAAACGCTTCCCTGAGATCATGATGTGTCTCCCTGAGATCCGCTGCATCGCAGGTAAGGCCTCTGAGTACTGTATATTACAGTGGTTAGTAGTTTTTTTTGTGTGAAATCCAACATGAACATCACTGCCTTTTAGATCTTTCAACTACTAGTAAGAATGCTATGGTTCTTAATGGTATTCCTCTTTTACCAATTCATTTCTTGGGTGGGTGGGGGGGGTTGCCTTTTATGCAATATTACATAGTCAAAAGAAATGGTGGCTCCAAAATTTATTTATATATTTATTTAATTTGGATTAGAGATGCTATTTATTCCTAACATCATTTGTTTTAAAAGTAACAGATCCTATCTATTTTTTCCTTATCTGCTTCCATTTTAATTTGCTGTTTGTGATGTTTGATGCCAATGCAAATGCCAAACTTACTCCGTGGTTACCTGTTATCTTGATAAATTGCATGTAACATTTCCATAGTAACAAAGCACAAATACTTTGTCACCTAACTTAAAAGCCCATATGGTGAAAAAATCCCTTTTTCTGGGATTTGGGGGGTTATTTTGTGTCTCTGGTGCTTCCACACGCATACAATCTTGGAAAAAAAACTATCCATGTTGTTTTGAGTGAGATACGGTTTCTGAATTTCCTCTGTCTTCAGTCTTCGGGTGAGCTGTTCAACATCTGCACGGCTTTCTACATCACTAGCCGGGACGAGGTGGCTAACAGTAGCCCATGCTAGCACTAGCATGCTAGCTCGTTCTCAATGGCAAAACACTGCTACAACACACACTAGTTCACACTGTCCCTGTTCTGCAGGTAATCCACAAGGGTCCCTAGTTTACAAAAAGTCTCCCAGCTAATCCTGCCTTGGGCTGACCAAAGTGGGAGGAAGAGTTATCTAGCTGATGTGGTCTTACCTAGCTACTGCACATGTGCGACTCCCAACAAAGATATTATAGAAGTGAGGTGTCTCACTCTGTAGCTAAAACAGAGACGTAAACACAGGATGAAAACAGGATCTGCAGCAATGTGCAGTACAACAAAAATATGATGTTTTTTAAAAATTAAACCATGTAAACCTATTCTGGTACAACCTCAAAATACAATTATGAACCTGAAAATGAGCAGAATATGGGTGCTTTAAGTAGAAATGCTGGGTATATGTACTTAATTAATTATTTTACAACATTCTTTTTACTTCGACTCATTATATTTTCACCTAATAATCTATACTTTCTACTTGCTTTTCGCTGCCCTGATTGGCTTTTAATAAGAAAAAATGTGCAGGAAGTGTTAAGTTGGGTGATATTGCAAAAATATATATAATTCCATTTGACATTTTACTATTTTAATCATCTATAACCTACAGACTTTGGCAAACTCGATCCAAACAATTAATAGAACACATCATAAGTCGTAAGGTTGGTTTTCAAAAGAGATTTGAGGACATTCAAAAAGCAAAAATCTACGGTTAAGCTTTGGCGCCAAATCATATTTGTACACATTTCTCTGGAAGAAAATGTGGGCGTTATGGAAAGCTGAGTTTCTTCTGGACATTTTGATATGAAACACATGGGGATCAGGCTGTACCTTAAAAACTTACATTTAGAGAATATGGCCTCAGAGAAGTTAAATTATTATTATTATTATTACTATTATTATTAAGCTAACCCTACCTTGTTTGCAGGGAAGCTTGTGAATGTCCCTCTGGAGCAGCTCCCACTCTTGTTCAAAGCAGTCTTGCACTCCTGCAAATCCAGCCTGACCAGCTACAGGACCGGCCCGTCGCCCTGCGTGACCACCTCCTCCGGAAACTAGACCGACCCCCCCACCCCCACCCCAAACCGAGGGACTGGTCTCCCCTCTTGTGAATGTGACAAGCAGCTAGTTTGTTTTTTGTACCTTTTTTTTCTTTATATATTTATTACACGACAGAGCTGAATGTATACTGATTTACACTGTGCACATGCTTCTGTACAAAACAAATGCTCGTAGATGCATTGGTCTTTGGAGTTTACAAGTGTGTATCCAGTTTGCTCAATGTGTCAGTGTTGCTATTGTTAGAGCTAGACTTTAAAAGAGTTTATTTTATTCAGACGGGGGGGCGGATAGACACATGTGACTACCTCAGGAAAATGTTGTTGCTATTTTCGGGTACCTTTTTTTCGGTCCGTTAAATGAAGAGTTGCCCAGTCCAAAACCAAATCCCTTTGGATGCGTTGGCATCTCACTCAGAGACTGAATGTTCAAAGGAGCTGCATTAATCAAAGAATGAAAAACTGGTGTTTTGTTACACTGGAAATGCAAGAATTATTCAGCAAAATTGAGCTACTTTATCTGCATGGACTCTCTGACATCCTGCTTTTGGGAGGCAGTCTTGTCAAGTTAACATTCCGTGGGTTAAGGTGACAGTTGTTGGATCTGTGGGATCTTCATGGGGGGAAAAAAGGGAGCATACGGGTATTTTCTACAATCATAGACCGGCGATGTAAGGCTTTATTGCAGGGGAAGGGGAGGATAGCTAGGTTTGGTGTTTTTAGTTTGATTGTTTTTCTTTTTTGACCAAAGTGTTATGCAATGCTTTTTTTCAAACACCCAATGATGGGTATGGAGCTGATAGCTCCACAAAAAAGATTTCTTATCAGTGAAGGATCAGGATAGGAAATGAATCAATCTGTGTCAGAGGGGAGAACCCTCTGCTGGACAGACGAGTATGTTGCCGGATTTCATTCTAAATGCTGCTAAACGTGCACACATTCTTGTGCACAAATATATGCATGGAGCAGATGTGATTAGATCTGTTTTTCTTTGCCTCGGCTTCTTGTCAGATAGCTCATTTTTTGGGGCCTGCTGCCTTCAGTGCCAGGAACTGTATCACCATCTTAATTAATTGGAAAATGAAAAACGCAAGATTTCACTGTAGCCTGCTCTAAACACACTTTTGGCTTAACAAATCTCACGTTTTTTTTTTTTTTTTTTTTCAATTCATTCCAAGCTAAACCAAAAGCAGGAAAGGATAACGCTTGGTGTTTTTGAACAGCGAGACATCTTCAAGGCTCCAAAATAAAATGTAATACCTTACTATTAGAGCTAAAACAGAACTGATAATTGATCCAAGTGAAAAACCTGAGTCAGCAAAAAAGGTGCTTAACACTCACTGTTGGCTGCCTCCAGGTAATTGGAAGCCAGTGTAGAGTGCTAGCTTCTGTTAGCTGATCCAGCGTCAGACCAGTTGGGAAACCCCGGAGTACAAAACTTACTTAGACTGTTTTCGCGTCTTGTCAGGTCAAATCAAAAGTTTGCACAGACCCAAGACCAGTAGCAGTGTAAGACCTGACTCAGACCCAAGGGGCACAAGACAGTGTGGACCTGAGACTTGGTTCTGCTCCTCTGGGTTTAACTGGACAAGGTTGGTCAAAAAAAAGGTACTGTTTAAGGATGGACAGAGTGTGATTGATCCAGGCCACGTCTCAACGAGTCCACACTAGGTTCAGAGGATTTGAGTGACTGAGTGACTGGCTTGCTTAATACCATCTGTCCCAGATGTGCACATTGTTAAAACAAAACAAAATAAGCCATAGATAATGGTCTTTATTTTTGAAGTTTGAGATGATAATTTCAAAATGGCTTGAAGTGTCTTCTTGGATTCCTCAGAGTGTTTTTTCTTTATCTTTTTTTTTTTTGCCGCCATTTCATGACATACAAACAACTTGAAATGCAGACAAATTGCAGTCCTTGCAACAACTCTCTTTTTTTTTGCACACAATGGTGAGGTTTTGGAGAGCTTGGCCTTTGACCTCAGGCAACTGCCCACCCAGTGTGTTAATCTCTCTCTCAGGTCCCTGCCGACCTGAATCTAAACAGGGTAAATAAAGTGAGTGTTACGTATTGCATCAGGAGTAACTCAGTGACCACGCTGATGTACCTGTAGTATTAATAGATGTAGTTTCCAGGACATTGTAGGTCCTCTGTAGGAAAGTGTTTTTTTTTTTCTTTTCCACTCCCTCCCTCCCATCAAAGTCGTTCTGTGAAAGTGGGTGTAGTTTAGAAGACGAGACACGCAGGGTGGATTTTTCTCTTGCCATTGGTGACGGGACGGAGCGAGGAGTGGCGGTATTTGTCAGAATGCCGCGGCGTCTCTCTCCCGTTTCCACCCACCTCTCTACCTCTCTGTGTGCGCGGCCTTAACAGCAGAAGTGTTCTCCTTAAAATGTTTCAGTTCTTCTCTTTTTATCTTTTGATTTATTTACATTTTCATGTACCTTTGTAGTTATGTTGTGAATGTTTTGGGGTTTTTGTTGGTTTTCATGTATACATTGTCTTTTTTTTTCTTTTCTTTTTTTTAAGAGTGAAGACAACCCTCTATCAGTTTCTAAACTTTAAATGACTTCTTGACTTTTTTGTTTGTTTTTTGGACATGATTTTAATGAACTCATTCCCTTGTCCATCATAGTTTATGAAAGAAATAATAATAAAATAATAGTATTACTCGGGTGACGTCAGCCACGTTTTATATGGACAATACTGACGTCTTTCTTGGGAGCCTTTTATGTGTTATTTGAATCCTTTTACAATGCAAGTGTGATGTTTTGGAGCCATCTGGGGTTCCAAGCCTGAATGAAATGACACTAGTTTTCCACCACATGGATTCTCAGAGCAGCTAAGATGGCTTTGTGGAGAATCTCTCCATTTTGTTAAATGTGCATCACTCATCACACTGGCATCTGAGGTTAAGGGGCAATTTCACTCAAATTACCACAAAAAAATGCAAATATATTCTCACTGTCCTCTAGTACGGTTTTGGTTTCTATTTGTCTCTGGGATTTTGGCCACCACACCCAAAAACAAGGGAGGTGACTGGAATTTAGTTTGCTATGGGATGGAGGTAAAACATTTTGGAGACCAATACCTTTTTTTTTAAAGCCAAGCAGATAAAACCACAACTGAAAAGACAGAAATAACGACAGGAAAGTGAGACAATGTGTGTTTTTTTTTGTAATTTTTTGTGAACTGACCCTTAAAACCACACAATCTCAGGGATTTGTACTTTTATGTAACAGAAGTTTGAGTGATGTGATGTATCTTTTAAAGAGGAAAATCCCCCCCCCCCCAAAAAAATCCTTAATACCACTGCTGACAAACGGCTACAATTAAGTTTCATAGTAGATATTTTCTTCGCACAAAAAACACCGATCTATCATATCAGGTGTTGAATGAGGAGGGAGCAAGGGCCTTTTTCTTTCTAGAGCGTTTGTTTTGCACGGCTGTTTAACAATCCCAACCTATCTGTCCAGAAAGAGTCTGGGGGATACTTCCAGCTTTAGCACACGTAGAAGAGAAATAGCAGGGTGGTCGACAACAAAGTCGCGTCATCTCAAAGTAACTCCAGGAATGCTCTGAACATCACAGACTGCCGAGATCTGACAGTGGAAGAGGATCTGAAGGGGGATTTGTCCTTTAATGTAGCTGCAAAATGATATCAATATTGGCCTCTGCCCATCAACATAAAAATAAAAACAAATCACCACGGCTACCTTACTGCCACCGCTCTGACTTCCTACCTGTCATACTTTGATACACGTTCTGATGGAAGTGTTCTCTTTATTTGTGTTTTGTTTTTGCAGACAAGGGATCTGACATTTGCAATGTCTGTACTGAAACTACCTCTTTATTTGTCATTGTGTTGCTTTCGTTCCAATTTTTTGGGGTCTTATTTATTGGTTTCATTGCACCAATGTTCCATCACCAATGTTATTTTGTGGCTTATTTCACTTGTTAGATTTCTAACAAGCTCTAATACATGACTTTTGTTTCTTCTTCTTTTTTTAAGTGCATACAAGCATGTTGCCTCATAACCCTCTCTACCTCAGACTCACCTGCTGTCGGCAGCTTTTTAGTTTTCTCTGACCTCCGGCTGTACAGCATGTTACACACTGTTAACACTGGTAATCGCTCGTTTTCAGGGAAGCTCTTTTCCTCCTTTGTTTTTGTTGGTGGGTTCATTTCATGTTAAATTAGCGTCTGAGTTTTTCTTTTATTTCACCTCTGCCCTGTTATCAGGAATCCAACGACAACGATAAAGGAATGTCTCTGACAATGTCAGCGTACTGATTAAGCTTTCACGTGATGCATTCTCGCTGCACTGCTTTATTTCCCCGTGTTTTTCAGAATGAGTCTTTTTATCTTGGGAATGGCTGTTTGTTGTACACTCTATATTCACCACATCATGATATGACAGTGTTTTGCCATTGTTCTCCGTGAGCGTTGTTCACTGGTAAAGGCGGGTTGAAGGTGACAGACGGTGGGGGCTCTATCATATCGGACGCTTGGGATTGATTATCAATTGGAGAGCGTAATTTGGTCAATCTGACATCTCCTTGTGAATGCTTTTCGCTCACTCGCGTGACCCTGACACTGTTGCACGCGACCACAGGCTGCAGCAGTATTATCACTGGGGTTAAACTCGTATGGCTTTGATAGAAGCTGCCAGCCTTTAGTTACTGATATGGAACATTGTGACACCCAACAATAGGCAAAAATTGTAGAAACAGTTCAGCCTTTAACCCTTGTGTTGTTTTCATGTTGACCATGAACTTGTCGTCATTCCAGGTCAAAATTGCGTGTTTTTTTCAACCCTACAGGAGCAACCCGTTCTTACTCCCAACTCGTAAAATACGGACGCTTTGTCAGTGGCTGTCAGCGTCGGATACAACGCAAAAATCACCCTTCGGCATGTGTGTTGAACGTGGCGGACAGAGCAGCAGCAGCTATGTGGCGCTGTAAGATGATGTAGTATTAGGAGAGACAATGGTAGAAAAGTAGTATGAAAGCCGGAAATTTCATGTAGGGAGTCTGGTTGGAGGTGTCAAACAACACAGGACTTCAGGAGACCGCGGTTCATGTTGTTCAACCCAATTGTCCCATTCTTCTTTTCTTAAACCCAACTGTCCCGTTCTCGTCCCGCGTGTCACACAAATGTACCTTTTCATAAGCCCAACCACAATCTTTTCATCAACCTAACTGCGTCAAAAGTCCCAACCCAGCGCGTTAAGATAAATTGCGTGTATATCTGAGCGTCAATAAGAAATGCCAAAGGCACCCGGCCAAGGGTCCGTATTTTACGAAATGGGAGTGAGAACATATATCTCAGGAAAGACATTTTTACACACTGTCATCAGACAATTGTTGTGGTTTTTTCTCTTCAGAAATCTCTTGTCTGCTCTTGTTACTTTAACTACCTGTGAAGACTGTGATACATTACGTGTTAAAAGCATGTTTAGAATTGTTTTAGGACTTGAAACCAAATAAATGTGAACGTTATGCAAGTATACAACGGACTCTCCTCCATTTTTCTGCCCCATCTTTTACTTTCATACGCACACTGTGTACCTTTTGATGGAAATTGAAAGCTATAACATCACAATATCTTACTGTTGTAATGCTATACAGGATCATACTGTCAATGGCAATGCATTCTGGGAGGAAATATTACAGCAATATCTGCAAATGTTAGATTACAGGCATTTACTGTTAATCCCAATTCGTTTTAGGAAAATAAAGGAAAAAGTGGAAATTACCCTGCTGCCAGGATATCACTGTAAATTCAAATAATACAGTAATAAACAGTGTCTATTTACAGTAAAAAATCTTAAAGAATATGCTTACTGTAAATAAACTGTAGTTTACTAGGGAAGATGCAGCCAGTATATTACTGTAAAAGAAGTGAAAAGTTTTCCAGTGAAATAAGGTGACCAGAGAAACGGATGCTAGTCTATTTAGTCAGTGATGCCGAGCAAGTGAACATGTTTATTTTGCACAATATAAAAATGGCAACAGTAACCCAAGGAAACAATGTAATATTTATACGATTGTGCGAAGAATAAAAACCCCTAGGGGCTTTTGGGAGGAATCTGACCAAAGGAAGAGGAGAAAAACAGTATTTACTGAGAAATTACAACAGTCCTAAGCACTGAATTTAAAAAAAAACAAGCATACCGTTGGCTACATAAAACAACAAAGGCATCAAATGAATGACAAGAATATAGATAAAATAAGGATATGTGTGAGTAGTTATGAGAGACAGTAAGGCCTACCAAAGTCAGATATGAATAGCTCAGATCAATAAATATAGTTAAGTTTGGTTTTCAGACAGGTTTTTAGCCTCTTATTTATTTATAAGATGTGAATCTTACATTTGTAAGATGTGAATATTTAGTACAATGTGATTCGCGCATGTGCAGAACGGCCACCATCTTTGACAGCTGGCTATGGCAACACCACTTGGATGAAGTGCGAAAATTATTTTCACCTTGGAAATGCGCATTTGTTCTTCTGGATTTTTTTTATCCAAACCAAAATCATTTTATCCTATCTAACAGTTTTGTACTATTTCTGACTCCCGCAAGGAAATTGAAAATTCCAGCAGCAATTTAAGCAAGAAAAAAATAGACAAAAGACAGTATAAAGACTACAAAATAACAGTAATAATAATAATAATAATAATTTGAACATTTGTCAAATAAAGACAAAAAAGACCATAAATTATTATCAAAGTGCCAGTGTTGAGTCCAGTGATAAAGTGTTAAAGTAATAAAGTGACCAGGTATTAATGTAAGTCCATAATGTAAGTAATGTGTATGTATGTATGCATGTATACGTATGTATATGGACTGTATGTATGTATTGTCCTGTATTTATTGTCCTCTCTGCCCTGTTTCCTCTTACCCCTGAGTGAGGAGTTGTAGAGTCTGATAGCAAGAGTGACAACGGAGTCCTTGAATCTGTTGGTCCGACACTTGGGAAGGAGCAGCTTTCTATTGAACAGGCTCCTCCGGGTGCTGATGACGGTGTACAGAGGGTGGCTGGTATTTATAGTAATGTCCAGCAATTTGTCCAATGTCCTTCTCTCTGCCACGTCACCAGTGAGTCCAGCTTCATGCCGATATATACAGCAAGGAAAATAAGTATTTGAACACCCTGCTATTATTTGTATCATACAAATAAATAGTAAAAAAATCATACATTTTAATTTAAACATAATTTCTGGATTTTCTTTTTAGATTATGTCTCTCACAGTGGACATGCACCTACGATGACAATTTCAGACCCCTCCATGATTTCTAAGTGGGAGAACTTGCAAAATAGCAGGGTTCAAATACTTATTTTCCTCACTGTGTGTATATATATATATATATATATATATATATATATATATATATATATATATATTAGGGCTGTCAAAATTAGCGCGATAATAACGAGTTAACGCAATCATATATTAATTCGATTAAGAAAAAATGTCGCAATTAACGCACGTTGTCTTTGACCCCTTGAATGACCCGTATTGAGGTGTTTGCACAGGGCGCGCGACACTGATGAACAGTAGCTGTGCTGCCAAGTGGTAGTCTCATAGAAGGGTGTGCAGCCAGATTGAAAAGAATCAGCACAGAAGTTGAATTATGGAGAAAGAAGGGATAATGGATGGGAAGTTTATTTTCAAATCTTTGCCAGATAGTACACTTGACAAAACAAAAGTTACATGTAGCATTTGTCGAGCTGAGTTTAGTTATCACCGAAGTACATCCAGTCTGAGGTATCACGTGCAAGCCAAGCACACGGATCCCAGCGTAAGCTCTGCTTCTGGTAACGTACGACAAACTACACTTGACAGCCGTTTTAGAAGTAGATCGATGGATACGTCGACCTGCAGTAAACTGACCCAAGCTATAGCTAAATGTATAGCCACAGCATGCAGACCAGTTTATATAGTGGAAGACAAAGGACTCCGTGATATTATCCGGATTGCCTCCGGTGACCTCACGTAGCCTACGAATTGCCATCCAGGGCCACAGCCACGTCCAGGGTACACGACACAGAGAAGGTAAAAACTAGCTACGAATTTGGACAACACAGCTTCTGTCGCGCTTACTGGTGACTATTGGACATCGCTAGGTAATCACAGCTATCTTGGAGTAACAGCTCATTACATCGATCAGGACTGGAAGCTGCATTCACATGCATTGACTGTAATGAGAACTGATGAGAGGCATATGGCTGACGTATGCAAGAGTCATTTTATGGATGTGGCGGGTCAGTGGAACATTGAAGAGAAAGTGAACACGCTGAACACAGACAGTGCTAGAAATATGATTGCAGCTTCGAAACAGCTACCATTCGAACACCTGCCGTGCACGGCTCATAGTATTCAACGCTCAGTCACAGTGTCTCTACAAAACAGTGCATTTGACGGTGCACTTGATAAATGTCGCAAAGTGGTTGGCCACTTCAAACATAGCCCACCTAATACTGCTGAACTCAAGACACAGCAAGTTGACTGTCAACATCATCAGAAATGATTTTGTTTTTTGTTCCACTTTACATTCAATAATTGTAAGTAACTTCTTGATTACAAATGCAGTAAATTACAGCCAGTCAATAAAACCCCCTTGAGATCAATTGGTCTAGTTTTTACTTATTAAGTACATTTGGTATGAATGGGGACAATGGGGACAATGTGTTATTACATTTGATAATCTCATTTAACTTCAATTGGAGTGGATTTGAAATAGAATTTTAAAAATGCGAT
>NC_048411.1:9173182-9182936 GCF_013103735.1 Etheostoma cragini | reverse complement strand
TTAACGAGCAGTTGGACAGGTGTACCTAATAAAGTGGCCGGTGAGTGTATATATATATATATATATATATATGTGTGTGTGTGTATATGTTTATGTACAGACCCTTGCTTTCTAAATCCTGACTGAAAGTCCTCAAGTAAACTGTTGCCAATATAAACTCGAAATATAACTGATTAGCTACTACCTTCTTAAGGATCTTGTAGAGAAAGGGAAGATTAGCTATAGGTTTATAGTTTGCTAAGACCTCAGGGTTTAGGGAGGGTTTTTTCAAGAGAAGTTTTATCAGAGCTACTTTAAATGGCCATGGTACATGACCTGTTAATAGAGACATATTGATCATATCTATTAATGGAGCGTTAACCACAGGTCACGTTTCTTTAAGTAGCCTCGTTGGAATGGGGTTGAAAAGTGTATGCCATGTTTTGTGGTTCCCCTTCGAGGGGAACTCGAACTGCGTCGGTTACGACACTATGGGAACGCCTTTAGGCATGACAGGGCTGAATGCGAATGAAAACTACTCCAATCCTATTGGTCCTAGTGAGAACAGTAGCATGGGATGGCATAACCGTAGGGGCATATAAGCACACCGGCACATAGCCCATTAGCTTTTTTCTATTCAGCAGGCACGTTGGTTGATGTTGCGTTTGAAAATAGCCATGTGTCGGGCCGACGTCATCAGAAGTGCGCCGCGCCCGATTGTGATGTCACGAGCTGTGGCAAAACGCGGCCTGGATTGGCCACAGGCTGTCTGGGATCTTACCACCGGTGGCAGACTGGATGATTGCTTCCTGCAGAGCAACTCCGTGCCCCCGCAACGTTTTTCCAGGATTTGCACGATGAGTTGTATAAATCAAGGGATTGCTTTTCCTCTGCCTGGCTTTCTACTCCCCAGCTGCTGGAGTATGGCAATGTGGCGGGGATTAAGGACTGCAGCTACGGGACGATGCCACGGGTTGAAGACATTCTGGTGAGTTACCTCTCTCCCCAGCAGACGTCGTCTTTCAGCCAGCCGGCGCTGCCGACGGGACCGTGTCTTCCTCGCTGGTGGGGAAGGCGTATATGGCTGCGGGCCAGGCTGGATTGAGCCTGCACACCATGGCGCTTTTGCTGGCCTACCAGGCGGGCCTGTTGCTGGAGATGGGCCACCCACCGTCAGCGCCGGAGACGGAGTGTGGCTTCTCGCGGTCCCCCTCGTGCAGCTCGGGAAGCAGGGCAATGCTCCCGCGCACCCCTCCCCGGCAGGTTTGACCTGAGGGACGTCAGCTAGTCGCGGAGGGGCAAGGCGCGGAGGTCCTGACTGTGTGTTTAGCCCCTGGAGGCCAACTGAGGTCCCCTCCAGGGTGGCCGCTAGCGTTGTTGTCCCGCCGCCGTGACGACCGCTCTGCGCGGGGTGTTTGGCAGGAGCATCACTCGTCAGGGCCCATCAATTGCCTCGAGATGCTGGCCGTGTTCCGGGCTCCGAGGAGCTTCCTGCCTGCACTCCTGGGTCACCGCGTGCTGGTCAGATGTGACTATACAGCAGTGGTGGCCTATCTGAATCACCAGGGGGGTCTGCGCTCGCGCCCTCTCTGCAGACTGGCGCATCAGATCCTCCTGTGGTCCCAGCGGAGACTGCTCTCTCTCAGAGCCATGTTTATCCCTGGGCTTCAGAATGCCTGCTGTTGAGACAGGGGCTGAGGCCCGGGGAATGGCGGCTCCACCCCGAGGTGGTGGAGTCCTTGTGCGGAAGGTTTGGACCTATAGACGTGGACTTGTTTGCATCTCGGGAGACTATGCACTGTCCTCTGTGGTTCTCCCTGACGCCGCCGGCCCCGCTAGGGCTGGACGCCATGGTGCGGGAGTGGCCGAGGCTGCATCTGTACGCTTTTCCCCCAGTCGCTCTGCTCCCGGGGATCCTGGAGAGGGTCCGTTGAGAGGGCATCCGCCTGCTTCTGGTAGCGCCATTCTGGCCGACCCTTGAGGGGCCCCAGTACCTAGAAGAGGGCCTGACGGCAGGAGCGGTCGAGACTCTCCTTAGCTCAAGGGCCCGGTCTACACGGAGGATGTATGGCCTGAAGTGGAACGTCTTCTCTGCCTGGTGCAGAGGACGCATGCTGGACCCTGTTACCTGCCCGGTGGTTCAGGTGCTGGAGTTTCTGCAGGACCGCTTCTCTGCGGGCCTCTCCCCATCCACCCTCAAGGTATACGTGGCAGCCATTTCAGCTTTCCACGCCCCTTAGAGGGATGGGTCTCTGGGGAGGCTTCCCCTGGTCGTGCACTTCCTCCGTGGGACCCGGAGGATGAGACCTGCGACTCGCCCTAGGATTCCCACCTGGGATCTGGCGGTGGTTCTCGAAGCTTTGGCTGAGGCCCCCTTCGGACCCTTGGAGTTGTCTGAGGCCAAGTACCCGACCGTGAAGATTGCCTTCCTCCTTGCTATCACCTCTCTGAGGAGGGTGGGGGATCTCCAGGCTCTTTCGGTTGCTTCCCGATGCCTGGAGTTTGCCCCGGGTAATGTGAGGGCCATCCTGCTCCCAGTTCCGGGCTACATTTCCAAGGTGCAGTCCACTGTCATGGGGCCTGTGGTACTGCAGGCGTTTCATCCTCCACCTCATGTGACGGCGGAGGACGGGAGGCTCCATTTGCTCTGCCCTGTCAGAGCCCTGAGTATCTTCCCTCTGAGGTTCTCCCAGTGGAGGAAGACAGACCAGTTGCTGGTGTGTTTCGGGTCCCCCAAGCCTGGGCTCCCCGCTTCCAAACATACTGTCAGCAACTGGATTGTTCAGACTATCACCCTGGCCTATCAGGTGCGTGGCTTGCCTTCACCTGTGGCTGTACGGGCTCGCTCCACGAGGGGCATGGCGGCCTCAACCGGCTCTCCTCTCTGGAGCGTCTCTCCAGGGGGTTTGTGACGCAGCTGGCTTGGCCACTCCTCACACCTTCTTCAGGTTCTATAGTCTGGACCTTCCCTCCGCACCCAACACCCGGGTGCTCTCCTCCTAGTCGTGCCCACAGGTTGCTTGCACATTAGGGCAGGTGGGGGTTCGGCGCGGGTTAGTGGGTATCTCGTTCCCATAGTGTCGTAACCGACGCAGTTCGAGTTCCCCTTGAAGGGGAACGTCTCGGGTTACGTATGTAACCCTTGTTCCCCAAGATAGGGGAACGAGACACTGCGTCGGTTCACCGCCCTTTGCCCTGCCTGGAGTGCCTTGCTTCATAGAAAGAGCTAATGAGCTATGTGCCGGTGTGCTTATATGCCCCTACGGTTATGCCGTCACATGCTACTGTTCTCATTAGGACCAATAGGATTGGAGTAGTTTTCATTCGCATTCAGCCCTGTCATGCCTAAAGGCGTTCCCATAGTGTCGTAACCGACGCAGTGTCTCGTTCCCCTATCTCGGGGAACAAGGGTTACATATGTATTGAGGGAAAAAGGTGATTTTTATTTTACTTTATTTTATCTCTAATTGTCACAATTTTATCGTTATAGAAGCTCATAAAGTCATCACCAATCAGATCTATAGGAATGGGTGGGTCAATAAAGCTCTGACTATCTGTCAGTCTGGCCGCAGTGCTGAAAAGAAACCTTGGGTTGTTCTTATTTTCTTCTATTAGTAATGAGTAATAGTCTGATCTGGCATTTCTGAGGGCTTTCCTATACATTTTCAGACTGTCTTGCCAATCTAAATAAGATTTTTCCAGTTTGGTGGAAGGCCATTTAAACCAGAGGCATGATAGACCACAAATAAGGTGGACTACGAGGCACGTCCTGGGACGTCCTCACATCTAGTGGATCCAATCTAGCATCCTCTGTCTATACATGCAAAACATATGTCTTGTATTATAACAGCCCAGTCTTATGGCAGTTCATGAAATTGTCACACTATTTAATCCATTGGTTTGTGTACAGGTCATGTTAATGTCATTATTTTTGTTCGTTGATAAAAAATTCTGAAGTAATGTAATTCTATGGAAAGCCTATTTTTAAAATCTAATGTTTTATTATTATTTATAAGTCCAGCTGAAATGATTAGACCATCAAACACACAACTGTTTGAATCCTTTACAGTTTCTTAAATAGGAAGATTTTTCATCACTTTTAATACTTTAACTACATTTTACTGATACTTACATAAATTTACTTAAGTAACCTATTCAATGCAGGACTTCTACTTGTAACAGAGTATGTTTACAGTGTTAGTATTTTTACTTTAGTAAAAGATCTGAATACTACTTCCAACCACTGTTGGGCGGTTGTGTAGTGGTCAGCACTTCTGCCTCAGAGCAAGTTGGCACTAAGGCAGTTGCTGATAACTACAGCAAAACAATAAACATACAAAACAATAAGCATATTACTAACAAAAGTAATCTGTATCAGTTTACTTTAAATAATCAGCAGTATATCCTGATGTAAAAGTACTTTAATATTAAATGACCAGATTGGTGGCATTTTATTCTAATTCACTTGATTATAATTTGAAATTCCTGGGGAATTCCATCGGGAAAGAAAATGAACATTAGTCAAATCAATTTCATTATATGTTTATATAGCATAAAACTGTGTTGATATAGTTCCCGTCAGTTCTTTCCAACACTTTATTGTTTGTTATTGGTATGTTGCTGGCAATAGTCAATACTTTACCTTTTTGTGAATGGATTATTATTCATTTTGATGTAGATAAGGAAAAGAAGTAGATAGATGGAAAAGAAAAAAAAGTAGTACATTTGTGTATGTATGTATGAATGGATGTGTGTCTGTGGATATGCGTGTGTGTGTGTGTGTGTGTGCATGAATGTGTGTCTGTGTATATGCGTGTGTGTGTGTGCATGTATGTGTGTCTGCGTGCACGCATGTGGTTGTATATGCATACGTGGCTATGCATATGTGTCTATGGGTATGCATGTTTGTCAGTGTGTATGCAATTCAATTCAATTCAATTCAATTTTATTTATAGTATCAATTCATAACAAGAGTTATCTCAAAACACTATACAGATAGACCACACTCCAGAATTAACAAGGACCCAACAGTTCTAGTAGTCTCCTCCAGAGCAAGCAAAACAGTGCGACAGTGGCGAGGAAAAACTTCCTTTTAGGCAGAAACATAGGTCAGACCCAGGCTCTTGGTAGGCAGTGTCTGACGACCGGTTGGGGTTAAAATAAAGAGTTGAAATTGAAAAAATAGTAGTTAGTAGCAGTTCTTTGTAGTAGTTCATGGCATAGCAGGGCACTGTGCGTTATTACAAGGCACAGCAAGACGTAGCTGGGCACCGCAGAGTGTAGCAGATAAACATGGCATCACAGAACATTGAGCGGGACCAAGGCGACAGCTGCTACCATGATTTTGGAGCCTCCCTGATTCGAGGGAACATGCTGGGGAAAAAAGAACACAAGGACTCCGGGGAATGACTCCCCAGAGCTAGGTTAGTAACGAGCATTTCTGGGACATAGATGCACATAAATGAAAAGATAGAAAGATGGAGGAGAGAGGAGCTCAGTGTATCAAAAGAAGTCTCCAGCTGTCTAAAACTATTACAGCAAAACCAAGAGAGACAGGGTAAAGAGAGGAGCTTGGTCAGGCTAGAACTCTCCCCAACCGGATCGGGCTGTATGCCAAGTCTCCCTTTAGTTTTATTATATTCTCAATTATATGATAGATAAATCTGACAACTATGACGAGAAGCAATTCTGTAGCAATTATAGTACGCATGTGTGTCTTTGTGTGGGCATTTGTGTCTTTGTGTGGGCATGTGTGTCTATGTGTATCAATGTGTGTCTATGCACGTGTGTCTATGTGTATCCATGTGGGTCTATGCATGTATGTCTACGTGTATCCATGGGTGTTAGTGTGTATGCATGTGTGTCTATGTGTATCCTTGTGTGTCTGTGTGCGTGTACTGTGTGTGCCAAAACACATGCTTCATGTGTTTCGGCACACACAGTACACAGCAAACTTGATGCAAGCAAACCTGATGCTTCACTTATAAATAAGTGAAGAATCAAATTTAACTAAAGTAGAAAAGTAGATAAAGGGGGCATGACCAGAAAGGTTTTTTAACTTCTTCCTACTCCTTTTTGAACACAGAAGTTCCTTATTTAAATCAAATACAATACTTTTAGAAGATTGTGCTGTAATGAATTTGTTCTTTTTCTTCCACTATTTAATTTTTTGATTTTTTTAACGTGTTTAAAATAAACTAAACTGAGATTAAAAAAGCCATTCCAACGCCATTTGGTGAGTTACATGCACATGAGTCACCACAGTAGACACTGGTCTTTCATTCCAGACACTGCCTCCAGGTGCTGTAAGTGCCACATAAATTCCACAAATCCAAGATGGACGACAGACAGACACACATCAGAGCCATTTCATGTTACTTAAATTAACTTTTTAACTTGTGGAGTTATGAGCATGCTTGCATGGCATTGAACGTAATTAGAATATGTTAAGTGTAAAAATGTTAGTTAAACACCACTGAAAACACATTAGTTTATAGTTTTCACGTAATATATCACTATGTTCATTGGTTTTTCTAAGTACATATTTCTAAATTCTGAGATATTTCCACTGAGTGGAAAAACTCCTTTTGAAATTGCATGACAAAAAAATAATGTTCAACTATGTTTTTTCATGCCTAAAGAAAAATTAAAAACACTTGGTGAAAAAAATCCTGACTGATGTTTTTCATGTTTAAAAGGGCTAAAGAGCAGATTGAAAGTTCTGAGGCAGTACATTAGATGGTTTTCACTCAAAGTCCAGGATCAAGGCTAGGGTTTATTGGCGCTTCCTTTAAAGACACTGACACGTAACAGATAAATTGCATTCAAATATGATGAGGCTCTGCTTTCAGATTAGATTCATTCAAACTGATTCTGACCAACAACACAGTGACTGCACACAGCATTCTGGATGCAGTGGAAACATGTGCAGCATTTAAATAAATGAAACAACTTTTAAGTTGTTGGAGGTCAGGGTCAGGTTAAGCCGATACCAGGAACAAATATGAGCTGCTGGGCTCCTGAAAGAAGTAGTTTGACATATGGAGAAGTACGTTTATTGAAGTAGTTGCTGAGAGTTAGATTAGAGGATCTATACTACTTTCCTATTCGGGCGCAGAGACTTTCTGGAGTGTAAAAAAAGTAACTGCGCCCATCCAGGAGTTTGACATCAACACATCTACTTATTTTTACACTGTGGTCTTTGTATGGATGAAAAATATCAGGCATGATCGTCCTGATCTCACAAATTAATGAGCTCTAGTGCTAAGCTACCTGTTGGCTGGCTATAGCTTCATTCTTAAGTGAATAGATTGGATAGTGGCATCAACCTTTGAATAAGTGTACTTCCCAGAATGATGTACTTTTCTTTTAACCCCCTTTTCTATGCATATTCTGCACAATGTGTTCAGTTTTACCAACCAGTTTTGATCATTATTTATGGAAAAGCTCATTGTGCATATGTTCAGTCAGGAACACTCCCATCAAAGATTTTACCATTTATCACAACAGATGGAAATACAGTTATGCTTGGCGTTGATGGTCGTTTACAAGAGTGAGCCAAAAGAAAGACTTTGAAAACCATTTAAAACTTTGAGTCCTGTTACGACTCTGATCTAGGAAGGTGGAGGCCGGGCAGGCGGAGGCAAAGCGTTGCCAGCGGCAGCAGTGAATAAAGCTGCGTCAGTGTGCAGGGATCAGTCAAGGCATTTAAAAGGATCGCCTTGATGTTAGTATAGCTGTGATTCGTGTGTGTTTAATTGTTGTGAAAGAGCCAACAGACAACCCCACAATATTGCAACAATATGTACTGTACACAATGTGATATTTAATTGTATTCATATCACCCAGCTCTAAAACACATTCTAATTATATCCACATTATGTGGGGAAAAAAGGGGGCTGCAGCCATAATGGGCCGATGAACAGGCAGCTGTACTTCCTATATTTAAGCCACTACACAGTGATGCACATATAATGCCAATATCAGCCGTGTGCATGGCTAAAATGATACATCAGTCTAGGCCTTAACCCCCAGTCAACCTTCCACCACACACGCACGCACACACATATACCCGTACGCACAGATGATCGTGTCAGTGAGTGATGGTTGTCAGCGAGCTGCTGATTGCATCATGAGTGCGGAGCAGACCGGAGGTCCACGAGGCATCACTTCATCTCCTCAAGGCTGACTGAGGGATTTTGACAGGCTGTCCTAACCCTTCAAACCCCCCCTCTCCAGCCAGTCAAGGCTGCGGATCCCCCTGGGCACAACAACACCGCTGATGGGCTGGGGAGGGGGTGGGGATGGGGAGGGGGACTTGCAGGATGGACTTCATCTATGATTATATAAAAGAGCAGGACCTGCAATGAGTATCAGTGTGAAGGGTGTTTATTTGCCTGATGTGTTGGTGTTTCTGGTCTCACCTTGACACAAAGCATCAGACGCTGCCCTTCACGAATGCCAACCACTGAGATTGTGTTATCTGTACCCAAAGTCCAACACCCTCTTTCTCTTTGAGAAAACATGTAGATCGGGCGTCTTCAACGTTTTTTAATCAAGGACCCCTTGACTGGGCAGGGACCCCCTACTAAGTATATTGTATAAAATTGATTTGCATCTTAAACTTGGCAAATATTATGTGGGCGGCCAAAAGCCCTCATACCTACATTTTTAGCACCAAGCTTTAAATAAAATGAATGTGAAGATATTTATTGGAACCTCGATGGAGGTCATACTAAAAAAAGTATCTGTTGGTAGGTACCTGAAACTCTTTATCCTAATGGAAAACCCAAAAATGCAAGTAGAGACGTGGCTAGTCAAGCATGTATTATGTGATGGAAAAACGCTGTTAGTCGCCTTTTTTCTTTAAGCGCCCCTGACAAAAAAGCTGAGTCGGCTCGGAGTCAGTTTTTTTGGGTCTTCAGCATTTGACCTTTTGGAGTCTCTCCGCCGTCATTGCAGTTGGGGAACCTTTTACCTATTTTATAGTTTTGACATCACAACAGTATGGAAGTCCTGACGGTATGTTTAAATACACATGTCTTGAATTCTGGCGTGTGCATTTCTCATTTTACACGTTCACAATAATAATACAGCACCTTAACCTGATTTATAATAAATGGTAAGGTCAGTTTTAAGAATATGGGACCTTTAACCATCGAATGGCTAGTTGCCTTGTCTTCCATTTTACCAAACATACAGTACGTGTTCAAATTGATCTCCTTGCAGAAGTCCGTGGGTTCAGGTCACTTCAGTACACTGTGAAAATAATCTTGCAGACAGGGGCGTACTCCACTTACAGTTTTTTCTGATTGCTTAAGCAAATTTTTTGTAACTATTGGCTATTTTTGCAAAACTCTACACACAAATAAGAAAACCTTTCACCCAATTATCAAAACATTGTAGTTCTCTTGCAAAAGCAAACACAGCTAGATTAACTCTTCACATCTTCGTAAAAATTGTGTTTTCATATCAAACAGTAAACACAAGCCATCATCTACTAAGCACACAATGTGCCAACTACACACTGATGGTATGAATACAAAACACATCTGGATTTCTCTTTCTCTGTGTACAGATGTCAATTGAGGTCATACTTTTGTCATAGTGTCATGTAAACATACGAGGATCCAAACTTCAAGTATTGGTATTTATTCACACTCATCAAAACCAAGACAAAGTCAGAACACAAAATAAAAATTTCACAAAAAACTAAAAAACAATCAGCCTAGATCATGTTGTCTTTCTGGGTCCGGCCACAAAATTTCGTCCACAT
>NC_048411.1:9167141-9173082 GCF_013103735.1 Etheostoma cragini | reverse complement strand
CTATACGTATTAATAGTTTTAGAAATTGTGCTACAAGAATCACGATTAGCGCTTAAGCATTCAGAAAAAACTGTAAGATAGGTAGTTGATCAAAGTCAACATTTCTTGTCAAGTTGTATTACTGTTGTTGACAAAATAATGTGGTGTGTTTGTCTGTGTGTGTGTGTGTGTGTGTGTGTGTGTGTGTGTGTGTGTGTGTGTGTGTGTGTGTATGTGTTCAAGGACGTCTGACAGATGGAGCTCACAGTGTAGGCTCAGGCTGGAACATAAAGCCATTAAAGTGGCACCTACACACCTATACACGTTTAAGTGTTCCACACATCCAGTGCTATCTCTGCTCACTGCTTTCAGCCAATGTACACCCATACATTGCAATAGGTGACCCAAGCAGTCACCTATTTGATTCAGTTGCTGCTGCTAACTGATTTGCCAATGCTCAGAAGTATGCAATTGTCATTAATATTGCAAGCTGATTCATGTCATTATCTTTGACACAATTGAAGTCTACATATCAGAATTAGAGTGATATGTGTTATGTGTAGGTTTTCATAAACACAAAGCTTGCCTCTGTATTTTGGTGCATATCAACAAACACAGTGAGGTTGTCAAGTAAAAACCAAAAGCAAGAACTGCAAAAGTCAAGAATCATTACTAAGATAGATATTTGGAATATTCTCATTTGAGGCACTGTAATTTGAATAAGTAGACTTTAAATCGTTCTACGTAGTGAAAGACAGTGTTTTGCATGGCTTTTATTGATGTGTTCAGAATTTGCAAGAAAGCTGCTTTAAAAAGAAATGCCAAAATTCAAACTACGATGTCAACGTTCAACGGCTGTGGCTCAGTGGTAGAGTGGTTGCCTGCCAATCGGAAGGTTGGTGGTTCAATCCCCACTAAACCCTGAGTTGACCCCTATGCTGCACCTTCGGAGTATAAATGTGTGTGAGTGTTTATCTGATGAACAGGTGGTACCCTGTACGGCAACCTCAGCAACAGTGTGTAAATGGTTCCTGTAATATGTGGAAGTTGGTCTAACTTGTTTCCCCCACCTTCATTACACAAGACAGGCAGGTGAGACACGCAGGAATTTTTCACAGGTCAGACTCGAACCCTGGACCTCTGCCTCAAAGCACAAACCTCCAAGTATACGGGCACCTGCTCTATCCACGGAGCCAATCCATCCACATCAATAGGACTTCTAAGCCAACAATCAATAAATAAATAAAACTAAACCCTTGCTTTGAATCTTTCTGTTGAGAAAACATGATGAGTTAACAAAATAAATACAATCTGATTATCAAGTAAATTAAAAATAAACAGACTAAAAGGGGCTGCACTTGACATTTAGATCGTTGATAAAGCAGAATTTTGATATATAAAGATAACAATAAAAACGTGGTAATGGCGGCCTAAGCAGAGAATAAAGTCACACTCCCTCTGTGTGTGTTGTAATCTGAATTTCATTATAGTTTGCTTTGATAGCCGGTCGCATGTTAGTGCATGTAGCTGTAAAATGTTTAAAGCTTTACAGCATAACCTTTTGATATAAATGAACATCTTACATTCAAGCCATTGCCAAATCAGTTGCTACAAAGCCAATTAAGACAATCAGCTCCAGCTTTTGTTGTCTGGTGAATTTCCCATGCATAAACGTGTGTGAAGATAATCATGTCTTCTGAAGAGTCTGTAATGTTTTTTTTTTTTTACCTCTGTGTCTTCCTTGGCTACCAGCAACTGCATGAAGGAGGGGTGGGGGTGGTGCTTGATCATGGAAGGCTGTGGATGCAGCAACAGTTTTGTTGTCATTACTTAGAATTCCTCATGGGGGAGACAGAAACTACGCACTATAGTTTTAAGGTTTTTAACATATTGGGAAAACGTCTGTGAGAACCGTTTGGAACCAATGGCCATTGTTTGTTAGTCTTTTGAGTACAGCCACTCTAACAACAGTTACGTATTGTAATTCCAGATTCTATGAGTATATATAGGGTCTCTTCGCGCGTACGCAGTTGTGGAGATTTTCTTTCCAGCCCTTGCGTCCAGTACGGGCCTCAACTACGTCCGCCGGTACTGTATATAAACAGAGCAGATTTTTCTTCAGCCTAATGTTCTAGGAGCAGGTGGCCCAAACCTTAGAGAGCTAAGCCTATACTCATAGAATCTGGAGTTACAATACGTAACTGTGGTTGTATTTTGTATATGCTTTGCCCTCTAAGGGCCACGCTATTGGACTAGGGTGAAGCTGATGTAGTCCATGCCACCTAAAACACTGGGCCCACAAGCAGAACATAGATTTAATTTCTCCCAATGCACTTTGCAGGGCTTGTATCAGATAGTCGTCATTCTGACAAAAGCCTGCCATAGTAATGACTTGGCCTAGTTGGATTACGAGGCTCAGTCTTTATAGCATTAGTGCATGATTAGTGGAAAAATGTGCATGATTGACCCTTTTTATGATGTGCCTGGTTTTTGCACAGCCCCCTGTGAGCAGGGGGAGGGGGGAGAGATTGCAGGCACAACACATGAAACGGCGTGACATGATTATAGACGTGCATGTGACAAAACCCTGCATCTCACCTTGCACCTAAACAGGAGAGGTGAGGATAGCGGGACACACATGCAAGAGCGCCTTACACCACGATTATAGGCTTTCAGGAGATAGATCACTGTAGAGCATCTGCTCTCCACCCCACAAAGTTCCGGGGTGTGGGGATGGTGAGCAGAGCCCTCATTCAACAGTGTGTTTACTGGTCATTGAGTGTAGACAGGATCGAGTGGGTCATTGAGGATTCAGATACATCACCAGATAGAACCAAATGAATAGCTAGAGGGAAGAACATGAGGCTGCCGTGCAGATCTCTGCTACTGCCGTACCCCTGAAAGGGCTGCAGAAGTCATTATCCACTAGTGTTTTGATATAAGTCAACACAAGAGGCAGGGGCATGACGTGGGATCAACACTCGTCGTTGTGCACCAGGGCAGGAAAGCAAACCAGCGCCCTACATGGTGCGCACCACAGTGGGGGGCATTACCACTCAGCAACCAGCCCCACAGCCGCTTGGTTATCCCCGGGTGTCACACCGGGGTGTAAGAAAACAGCGGGACTAAAATCCTTCGTTCTCTTCTCTTGGCGGGATGTGTGAAATTGCACCGTTCGTCAGAAGCGTCTGACTCCGTTCGAGATGACAAAGTTGTCGAACTGGAGTGTGTAGCACTGTGTTATTAGCTTTGACATCCATGAATCTACGTGTGTCAGGCTCAGCCACACTGCACCTGGTTCTGAGAGTTGCCACGCACATATCTGTGTGCTATTCATTGAAATGGCGAGTAGAGAGCACAAAGCCCATTCTGCCGCTGAACGAGACGAGTGATTGTATCACCCAGCTCATGGTAGGGCATTGCCGAAAGGGCCTCAGCCGATCACTGCCAGGACTGCAGGAGCGGCCGCCGGCCTAGTGTTTCCCTCATCTCGCCAGCATAGCCGGGGGGAGATGGGTGCTTGGGTGAAGCCGTTCATGATAGGTAGGCGCTCATACCCGTTGGTATACCTGCATGGTAAGAGAGCGGGAAAGCTCCACATGCAGCAGCGGTGGGCCGGTGTGTGCTTGTGTGGGGAGTGATTGTCATGTTGCAATGTTTGGTTGAGGGGAAACTTCTCTTTAGATGGGTGGAAGTGGCTGTTTGTTCCCAGAGCTCAACCATGGAGGGACAGGCGTCCTCCATGTCCCAGTATTGCCAGCATCGGCGTAGCTTGTTGGGTGGCTTGGGAGGCGGGTTAGACCTGGCAGGGACGGCCTTCATGCTCCTCACAACAACAGCATGCTTCCCGAAGCATGCTGTTGTTGTGGGGCGGGTGGAAGGGCATGGTAGGTAGGGCGGCTTCCTACCAAAGCTTGTAATCAATTCTTGGATGTTGGTGCAGACAGAAGTTTCCAGAATTGTCCCTTGGACCAAATGACTCACGAAACATGGCAAATTGTTCAGACATGACTGTGAGACAGCATGGTCTTTCCAAAAAATAGCAAAATAATTTCTTTGAGACTTCAGCACTGCATTATAACTAAGATCAAAAACATGGCCATGTCCTGCTTTTAATAATGTTTCCACTATAATGTTTTCAGTTTATTCATCTCTGCTTTGCATTCATGCTGAGAAGCGCTGTGTTAGTACTATTGCTTGTTATTTAAACAAATGACCTTTATTAGTCCAAGAAAATGTTCTGTGCCACTCGTGTCCCACTAATGGAACAGTTCTGACATGATTAACACACACAAACAAATAACACTGTTATGAAAATGGTGTGCAACTGCTTTAAGATCTTAGACTGTATATAGTTTATATTTGAGATATGTTTTTCAAGCTGTTCCACTTAGCCTGCCCCCTAGAGGCTGTTGTGTAGTATATGCAGCAATTTTTGTTGCATTTGTTTCCGGGGATTGTGTGCTTTTCTTTTTGCATTGTTTCTGTAATTGTAGCACTGTTGCTAAACGCTGCACGTGTTGTCAGATTGATGAAGATGTTTACATGATTTGATTCTGTTTAGTCTATTTGAAGAACTGTACCAGTTGCACTGAAGCTTTAAATAATCTCTATTTTTGAGTCATGCGTGCCGTTATTATTTTGAAAATGTAACATAGTTACAGTGGCTTGAATACGTTTACACACCCATGCTAAAGTTAGTTAAAAAGAGGAATAAAAAATCCTCTTTTGCAAATTGATCTTAATGCCTTTAATCAAAAACTTTAGGAAAATACCACCTTTTAAGGAGACCAGGATGAATGAATAATGTGTTGTACATAAACAAATGTTCTTCCTTAAAAGACAGGGGGCATAAGTATACACAACCCTGCATTGTTCATTCTCAAAGAAAATTGGTGTCCTTAAAAGGTTGGATTTTCCAAAATCTTTTGAATTAAGGTGTTAAGATCAATTTCTAAAAGATGTTTTTTGATTCCTGTTTTTAATCAACTTTAGCATGGGTGTGTTAACGTCTTCTAGCCCCTGTATATCTGATCATTTGTGTCAATATGTTATATAATTCAAAGATTTGTTTCAACATTTTCTAGCATTAGAGTTCAATTCAATTAAATAAAACAGAAGTTAACTCAGGACACATTACCACACTATAATTTTACAGAGACCCATGAGAAATATGACTCATAATAATTGTTGAAGCTATTACACTGATTTTAGTTTTCTCCTTTTCACATGCATGTGATTTATAAGTATACTGATATGTGTATTTAGATAATGCTGATTACAATTAATATTGAATATGTTGATGTGATGTTAACAATAATGATGATGACGTCAGGGGGTGTTAACTCTATATTTAGACCTCACCTGAGCCAGGTGGGCCGGTGACTAGAGAGCGGAAGGAAAATTAATTTTCAACCGCATTTTGTGAGACAAGCGTTTATTTCTTTGTTTAAGACATAGACCGTATATATATTGATGGACAGAGCATCCGGTTCGGAAAAGTGCAACCACTGCGGAAGTAACTTAAACCTGCATTCTATCTGAATTCCTGCAGAGGGCGACACGCGTGGTTGCAAAAGAGGTTGGTTTCAATAGAAGTCTATGGAGAAATGAGCCACTTCTCACTTGATTTATTACCTCAGTAAACATCTTCACAATGAGTTTGTGGTCTCGATCGCTAGTTTGAAGTCTTTTGCAATACAGAATGATGTTCATTCTTTAAATTACGGTCTCGTTGATTTTAAAATTGGCGATAAAGCCGGGTGTGTTTTAGGGCGTGGCTATGATGTGATTGACAGTTCTCGGCCTGTCAATCATGACAGAGTGTTAGCAAAGCTCGTCCATGGCACGTAAACTTCATTTTGGGGGTTGACTACGTTTCACTGCTGTGGCTGTGACACTTTGGTCGGATAATAATGTCTTGTTCAGCGTTCGGTTGCACGGCAAGACACTCAAAGGAATC
>NC_048411.1:9132547-9167041 GCF_013103735.1 Etheostoma cragini | reverse complement strand
GACTCATTTCTGATCTCCACAAACCAATGGGTGACGTCACTCATGCTCTGTCCATTTATATTAACGGTCTATGGTTTAAGATAAGTTTATTTATGTTTCTGTTGCAGTTATAGAATAAATAAACGGATTATTGTGACACTACGAACGAATGCGCGTTGTTTTACTGACCGCTCCTACAATAATTATAACAGTGTGTATAATGGCATGACATGATGAAATATGGCAATTATAGTAACAGTAAAGAGAATAGAACTATGACTAGCAGTGCAGGGGGTGGTAGGGCATTGAGCAGGACCATGACAGCAGCTGCAGCCACGATCCAGGTGCCACCACAATCCAATCTGCTACCCGAGGAAGCACAAGGACTCTTGTCAAGTAGCTTAATTAGCAAGATGTATTTTTGGGATATGAATGCACACTTATGGAGAGAGAAAGGAGGAGAAAGGAGCTCAGTGTGTCATAGGGAGTTCCTTGGCAGTGTTAAACTATAACAGCATAACTAAGAGCTAGTCCAAGGCAAACAACAAGCTTTCTCAAAGAGGAGCGTTTTATGCTTACTCTTAAATGTGGAGGCTTCACAAAAAACATTGAATTCATGTTATTATTGTTATTATTATGTTATTATTATTATTAATATATTAGGCATAAATGAAAGGGATACAAAATAGCAGAAAACTCTAACTTTTTATATTTTTTCCACATTTAGATGTTTTTTTTCTACATGTAATGTAGGTTATTTCTGCAAACCATGAATCCACAATTAGGTGTAATCATTGCATAAGTGATTATTTCAATATCCTAAAGGTTTTTTATAGTTCAAAATGCTCATTACAGATTGTTTTGTTGCTTTGGTTGCAATAGTATGTGTTTTGCAACTGTAAGTACTTGTAAATTATTAAATCCCGCATTCAAAGCAACTGATTCTCCTTTCATTTGGTTTGTAAACATCTTTGTTAGAAGACCAAGGGTTGAACCACTAAGTTTCTGGTAAAATACGAGTACAGTGCAATTATTTCAGTTAAATTACTGTAACAAGCACTTCCTCCGAGTCCAAACACTGTAAGATACATGTTTCAAATTTCTCTTTGGAGTGCTAAAGGTGATCTGTTTGCTTCCCTGTTACAAATTAAAGTAGGCTAAATTGTATCTGCACATTACCCATCAAATTCAACAGCAACCTACTTCTATAATTCCTATCCTACAATCAGAACAGTCATTGATGCAGTACACGTAATGCAAGGTTTGGCCTAATTATAAATACTGTAAACACACTGTAACATAACTGAAAGAAAATAGTTTTCTGTAGTATACACTGCACTAATCTGCATCAGTCCACATCACAATGTTCGTTTTCATAGTTCATGCACCTTGGGAAAAATCTTCTTGAATGTCAAATCCAAGACTTCTATTGGTCAACAGTGATGTCATCAGAAGCCTCATCCACACTATTGTATTGTTCACAGTGCAATATTTGCAGTTGTTCTTTGAGGCCCAGATTATTTGAGAACTACTGTAAGTTACCATCAGAGATGGCAAAAGTACTCACTTCCCGTACTCAAGTAGAAGTACAGATAATTCTGTTAAAAATAACCTGTTAAAAATAGAAGTACTGATTTAACTTCTTTACTCAAGTAAAAGTAGCCTTGCGAACAACAAAACTACTTCGACCAGACACATGTTAATAGAGAGCCAGCTGAGAAACCACAGTGGACATGAAAAAAGGCTCTTTATTCTTAATTCTTTATATGCCATTACCTACATTTTAGTGGCTGTCTGCTAATAGGCCTAAAACATTTAGCTCATTGTTGTAACAGAGAATGGGACTCCAGGTTAATAAGATTCTGACCGAGTAGCAAGGTATGAATTCAAGTGTGATTTTGTGAGAAGTCTGTGTATATTCCCATCCAATTAGATTCAATTTGGTATTGATGACGCAAAAATAATAACTAACTCCATTGAAATTATTTTAAACATGTGCATGGGTAGCTCTGCTATTGCTGTTTGTGTGGTAATAAAAGAAAGAAATTACATTGTAAAGACTACCATACACAATGCATAGGAATCACATATGAGGGTAAATAATAAGAATAAACCCACTATTAATAACATTATCCTAATGAGCAAGGACGTTCAACAATGGCATTATATCAAATCAAATGCCAGGGCCAACCTAGCTAACATGGGTAACCTAGGTAACAGGTGTAACCTAGGTAACAGGTGCAACTTAGCTAACAGGGGTAACCTAGCTAACAGGTGTAACCTAGATAGCAAGTGAAACCTAGCTAACAGGTGTAACCTAGCTAACAGGTGTAACCTAGCTAACAGGTGAAGAACACAAACAAGCTAACTTTTAAATTTGTAAGAACTCATGACCAATACAACAGCTTAATGAACTGGCAACATCAGTTATGCAACTGAAGTTCTCAAAGATGCACAATCTCAGCTGATCATCCTTTGGAGAGCCAGTTTCTTTTTCTTTTCGCTCACTTTTGTCTCCTTGTGCCACTCGCGGTGTGAGGCGCGTGTCCGTGCTATTCTCCAACATGCACTCACAGTCACACCTGATAGATGAGCTTTTGTACAAAACTAAAGTAACGAGACAATTTTTTTTAAATTTAAGAAGTAGAAAGTACCGATATTCGTTTTAAAATGTAAGGAGTAAAAGTAAAAAGTCGCCAAAAAAAATAGTACGGTAAAGTAAAAATATCTGAAAAATCTACTTGAGTACAGTAACGAAGTATTTGTACTTTGTTACTTCCCATTTCTGGTTACCATCACTAAGGTTGTTGGTCTAAATCCCACGAGGTCCCAAACAAATCTCAGACGTTAGGGTGGGATTCTGAAATTTCTGAAACATACCACCACTATATTAGGCAAATGTTCATTTGCCTATCAGTTGTAAACAATGAGCACAATGTTATAACAATAGAGAAGAAAATCCTATCCAAAATTATGTTAGTTATTGTTAGTTGTTGCTATATAGGAACAGTCCATTTACATTTACTTCAATTTTAAGTATTGCACTGTGAAACTAGTCTATCTAGATTGTTTTTTTTCCAGAGTCAATGCAAGACGTACCTAGAGTTCTGAAAATAGGTAATTTTTGATGATCTGTTGCTTTAATTTGTCCTTGAGGTAGTGAAATATTACAACATACTTCTGAAAATAGTAACATGACAGTAACATAACAGAGTGATGAACTATTAGACCGCCCCTGATCACAGAATAACTCCTAAAGGTTGATTTTTAGAAAGATGCAATTAAGCAATATACTTCATTCCTAACTTTGCATCACATATAAGGTATTTTAGAATTTGAAATCATGAAACATGATTTGTTTGACTTCATCCCCAATCAATAAATCAATCAATAAATTTATTTTGTTTGTCACATGAAATAGTACCAGGCACAATCACTCCTTCAACTTGCAGTATGAGGCTATCAGATCAGCACACAGAAAAAGAGTCACCCGGTTGACTGGCAACGACACTCCAAGATCCAGCCAAGTAGCAGATGCTACTCATAGCTCCGGACATCTGGCTGGAAACTGACCTAGGCCCGAAGGCCACCCATCTCCCCCCTTGACACCTGCACACTGGACAGTAGGACGCCCAACACAGAAGTCACCCCAGATTCTTCCACTTGAGAAATGTATTATCTGAAGTTGAAGGAAATAATTAATATTATTATACTTTATGAATTTGCTGAAGCAGGCAGTAAAAGGATAATATACAGCCATCGCAAATTGTTTTAAACTGTCCTTGGCTTCATTTGGAGCTGTAAATGATGGGACTGCCATTCTAATTACATTTCTTTACAGAGATGATAAAAGTATTGCAAATGCTGTATCCTATCAACAGAACTCCCTTTTAATCAGAAGTTTTAGCAAATAAATCAAATAAAATATTGAGATATTTCAAAACTTCCCCTCTCAACATTGTACTCCGAAGTTGAAGCGTTCATGGTATGAGTGTACTGAGAGGACCCCCCCCCCCCTCCGCATTGTACAAGCACACGCGAGTCTGCTTTTGGCCTACTGTATTTACGTCAGCCAGGACATGTCAAGGCTGGAACTGGCTGTGCAGCTCTGCCTAAACTCTTCCACTTTGGCTTCTCCTGGCTTGCGTTAGCAGAGCGTGTGCTCCACCGCTCTCCTGAAGCGTGCCTTCACCAGGTGTGGTCCTCCTCCCTCCGCACTCCATCCCTCCTCCCTCCCGTCTCCCTCTCATCTCGTTCCCCGTGACCCTGATCCATTACGACCTAGACGCTGATAACGGCAGAACAGCCCCGCAATTCCTAACCCCTCGCCAACTGACACACTTCCAGAGGGGGATAACCTTGTTCCCTCACATTTCTCTGATGCCTCTGCAGCCAGTTCCTCTGTGCTCCTTAAAGGACTCTCTCCATCTGTGTCTCTATAGCCATCTTTCTTTTTTAACGGTCAAGATCATTTTTTAAAGCAAACGTTTCACAAGTCGCAAAAATCAATCCGTCAACTGGTTTGTACCGAATAAACTAGGCTACGGAGTAGTGTGGTCAGAAGTTGGCACATTGCTGTCACACCTAGTTCACACTACACAACTTTAGTCCTGATGTTCCACTCACCAAAGGTTTTTTCGAGCTCTTTGACTAAAAGACCCAGATCGGAGGCAAAATGCAGTTGGCTCTGTGTTAGAAAATCAGTGCTTGAGTACTATGTGTGAGGCGTTCAAAGACGCAAGCCAAGAGACTCGCTGGTAAGGCCGGATATTGTTCAAAAAATGCCTATAACAATACAGTGACTTTGATCCCGTTGGATAACTTTTTCGATACCAATTTTATTAAACAAAAAGACATTACAACATTACAAATTACAGCAAAAATGTTTGTATTAATTTTTCCGTTCGTACAATGTGAGCCCATCGGCCCATTGGCCACATAATTAGTTTCTTTGTAGAAGCCTGCTGCATGTTTATTGCTTCACTGACGCTGATGAGACTCCTTAGGTGTTAAAACTTGGGTTTTGAATGACAGGGCATTTTTTGAAACTTCATCCCTCTGTGTCTATAAAGTAATTACTGTGGTACCATACTCACTGGTTCCTTGAAGATGCATCCCAGGTATCGAGCAAGCTAAATATTTGTACTTGTCGGTGGAGTCCAAGAGCCAATGAGAGCAAGACGCAGTTTGAGTGGACGGCGTCACCTTTAACCATGGGCCTCATTTGCCAATATCTTCCTAAATTTTCTCTTAACTATTTCCTTAAGAAAGTCCCAAAGAAAAGTCTACGTCTGATTCATGACAACAAATGAGCAGTAGTGTGTATTTATCAAAAGAAATCTGTAATTATATGTCAAATAATGAAAGTAATACAAAATTAATTAACTTAATTAATTTTAATTTTGTTCAATTTTAAAAACGGTTTTGTGCAACCATGTCAGCTCTAAATCGTGTGTAAGAGTGTTCATGACTGTGCGTAGATTCTGTTCTCACCCACGAAAAAATCCCAAATAAGAAAACAGTGGTGGGTGGCCAGAAGCTTTGTGAAAACTGCGTAAGTGGGGTTTAAGGACACGTTTTGTTCTTAAGAACGTTTGATGGGGGCCAGTATGAACTTTAGGACCAAAGTTGTTGTTGTTGTACTTAGGGAAAACAGGCTAGGAATAGTAAAACTGTGTGTGTGTCAGGACACAGGCCATTTGGTGAACATGAAAACCACTCAAAGGGCTTGTTTCTGGCAGACATCAAATATTAGAACAAAAAATGATATTAGGTAATTATCTGTCAGCTCTTTAGTGTGTTGTTGTGACAAAATGTAGTCTGGAGACCAGACATATACGTGGATTCCCGCTGGTGAAAGATCTTGTAGTGTGTGACATCCTGTCGCCAATCAGTTATGTAACAGTAAAATAATACTCCAATGACTTCAAGACTCCTGGTTACAAGACAGTAAATTGTGATGAGTTCGTAGTGTGAATGTACCTCAATCTGCCAGTAAACATGGTAAAATAAGTGACCCATCTACGAGAGAAAAACAGAGAAAGGTGTTCAGGAGTTAAATTGAGAAAGTTCAGCTTTTGGCACGGTTTCAGACTGGAGACCAAGACACGTATTTGGAACATCCGGGAAGATGTGGACAGCGAACAACAACCATCAGTCATGTGAGTTAAATGTTCCCTACATTAGAGCTCATTCAGGAAATTATTTAGTTTTACAAAGACAACAGCAAAAGTATAAAAACTTTGTTTTAAGTTTCTATATTTATAAAAGGTTGCCATTTCCATTCAGCTTTTCTAATACAATAATTCAAAACGCCATCTATATATGTGAAGGGTTAGGCTCATGTCCTTTTAATCTAATTGAATGACAAATGAATCACACAGCTAAACAAATACATGTCCTATTTGCAATTATCACTAGTTGAAAAACACAAGTCTATGCATCTACTCCTGTTTCAAACACTATAAATCTCCATCTGCCCTCGGATCAATGATTTCTTTGTGCACACATGTAAGAAAGGTATTACTCAAATCTGGAGGATATTGTACTCTGCATTTAATTTGGGTAAGAAGAACAATACAGCAGTAGAGCATTTTTAAAATGTCTGCACCAATCCATCTTGTCAAGCAGTAATTACAGTAGAATTGGAACCAAAGCCTGGTGTTGGATGATATGGCAGAAATCTGCAACCACAACGTCAACTAGTTGTCCCAAACATGTATTCTTACCACCCAGTGATAGAAACATGCACCCAGATGCTAAGCTGAGCATGCGGGTAGTCACTGTGCTATCACTGTGTTATGTGTGTCCACCGAGATCATATCCTCAGCACCCATATGAATGTACTCACTGGCTACATAACAACTGGGTAGCAACTGGACCAACACATGCCCCCTGACCACTGGCTTTCTTTGCATAAATTGCTAAGGAAAGAGACTCAATTAATTTTCATTTGGTTCACATTTTGCCACTGTGTTTTGAAAATATATCCATCTAGAACTGTCTTTCTCTCCTCAGTGTTTTACTCGTTCTTCAGGCTCAAGTCCATGTTTTTTAAACGGCCTCTTTTATGACAGCTAATTACCGACCAGCCTGCTGTGTCCTTGGAAATGAATTTTTTTCACAAAGCTCCACTTCAACATCTGGTGTCCAGATAATAAAATCTCTCAACAACTTGCTCAAAATGCAATGAATTAATGTTCAACATAAATGGTGATAAGACGGGCAATTATCTGGTGAGGAAAAGATTTGTAGAAACTTAAAGGAGTCCGTTCTAGTTCCCATCTTCAGTTGTTATGAAACGATGCAAAAACGTTTAAGATCTCTCTCCAAATTCTAAGAGGGGAATGTCGGTCAAGGATTATTTGAAGGGGGTTTGCATGGTTGACTGCAACATTTGCACCGTAAAATGTCTGCAAACGTGCAATTTGTTTCAGACTATAAACATTAATATAGATAGGTGTTGAAAACAATGTAAAGCATTCTGTGTATTGACTTCAGTTGGCCTGCTGCACATTTCTAATAGAATCTGATGTTCGTTTTTTTTTCTTCAAATTGTGAACAAATAACCCAAAAAAGACCAAAACCATGAATGATACAGTAGATTTATTTTTAGTATTGTGGGAATATCCAAAGCCTATTTATCTTCTTCCTCTGTAATATAACATTCCATTGTTGTCCAGAAAGAAATCATCAATGAGTCCCACTGTTGTACTGGGTGTCATTTCCCTTCATTACCATTAGTAGCCTAATAGTAGTAGTTTATTTTGACTCATTCCCACATACCTACACACTGACCTGCTGCCAGAAATTAAAGCTGTCAATCTTCCTCCCTAATGTAATTCAAATTGCATGCATCATTATTTTTACTGTTTCAATTACATTTGAATGTTATTTCTCGAACGCAGCATTTTCTTTTTATGTAGTACACTACTCAGGCTTATGCATCGACAAGGCCACTGTCAACATGCAGTTGTGCCATGGTTCTGCTCGAGGTTTCTGCCTCTTAAAGGAAGTTTTTCCTTGCCTCTGTCGCCCAGTGCTTACTCTCTCGTAATTGTTGTTGTTATTTAGGGCTATATAAATAAAACTGAATTGAAATTGAAATTGAATAGTTGTTGTTCTGCCCAATAGAGGGACTTCCAACATTAGCCGTGAAGGGGCATCTAATGTGGGCCTGAGAGGCCAATGCACTGCAACTTAAGAAAATGCAAGACATTGGGAAAACACAGCAGAAGTGTTTCCAGGGGACACTTCTAAGTGTTGCACATATCTCGCTTGCGTTGTTTTGGAATGGCAGTAGTTCGGTCTCAATAGGCTTGGCTGTGAAAACGAAGGGTTGGTGGATCAAAACCCAGTACCGACTGGTAGCACACTATGGGTATGGACTGCTAGCTGGCACCTTTCATGGGAGGCCCCATCAGTGCATGTATTCAGCCTGGGGATTTGTGTATTTTTCAGGCCTTTGTGTAAAATACATGTGTTTTGTCATCATGGCAGTCAGTTTTTCTTGTTTTGTGAGCATTATTTGTTTCCCCTGATATTTTTTTCCCCTCCTGTGCTATCTGTGAGCGTGGCATAGCCAGCAGTAGGAGCCAGGTGAGGCTCTTTGCCAAACCATCCTGCAGCAGTACTTAAGGCCGGCTCTGTGATCCACTCGACACTCGTACAGTCTACTAGAGCGGTGTTGTGGCTTGTGTAGCGTATGTGTTCTGTGTTCTCTTTTGTTTCAGCCTGCCTTGCTTACTTGTGTTCATGCTTCCTGTTTGCCTGCCTGCTCCTCCGCTCCCCCGCTCACGCATCGCTGATTACAAGGATTGGCTTCAACCTCAAATTGTTTGTGGTCATTGTCACTGGGCACGCTCTGGAGAGCGCACTGCACCCACCACTCACCACTGGATTTTCTTGATGCGCCCCCCTCCTGTTGTCACCTGCGCAATTATTGTTTTAAATCAATTTATGTATTAAATCAATATATCGTATATCCTGTGTTGTCATTTGCTTTTGGGTCCAACCACCAGTGCGGTTCCCTAAAATGTTTCACAGAGTAATTTCCCCTCACGGGGTTGAAGAAGTATGTCTTGTCTTCTTGCCACTGCAGTTTGATGACTTTTGTGAAGTTGGTTACCACTCAGTGGGAAATGAGCTAGGATTTGTTTTAGTTTTTTCAATTGCAATGCTAATTCTGATATAAACTATTGGAGATATCTGCTGATTCACAGCAGACATATTGACTTGTCCCAGTCAAAACACAAGTTTAAGAAAAGTTCACAGCTTGCACCACACAAAGGTTTTTACCTCACACCCTTTTCTTCTGACTACAATAAAAATGTAGTCCTGGGGGCTGTTTCACAAAAGATAATAAATCCAGGATAATAGAGAAAGTGAGGCGTGACCTAGTCTAATCTGTGCAGCCTGGGCTGGTGAGTTTTACAAAGGTCAAGCCAGGATGAAGTATTTTGGATCGGTTCTTGTTCACGGCTTTCCTCACAGATTTACTGTAGGAAGAAAGTGTATTCTCCCTTTTAGCATTAAAATGGAGACCGTGCATAGGTCATACTTGATACAACGTGAGCGGCAGCTTCTTGTGGAAGTATGATAATGTCAAACACATTATTTGTAAAAAAGAAACACGGCTGCTGTAAACAGCGAGAGAATGCGTGGAAGACGATCGCGGACCGACTGAATGCATAAGCAGCCTATTGGCTGACCACTGCTCTGAAACCGTCAAAATCTTACCATTCAAGGATTAGGCTACTAATCATTTGCACAAATAACAAATGTACTCTTTGCCTTAAAAGTGAGCAGAAGATGATTTTACTCAGGAAATTCACCATGAAGATCAATGTTCTACAACGCTAGAATATGATGCATAAATATCTCATGGGTTAAAACCCATGTTTCCCAAGTCGAATTAACTTCCACTGCTCACTTTTAATGCAAAGTGTACTGTTTGTTGTTGAAAGTGACAAGTGACTAATTGACTGGTTTAAGTTCATTAAGAGCAGTAATTATTAAATGTATATTTTCAGATATATCATTCAGTCAGTCTGTTGTTATCTGCCACGCTTTTTCTCACATGTTTTTTTATAGAGGACAAGTTTTCGTCTTTACATATTATATGTTTTGATCCTTCGTACATACAGTATGGACATAAAATAGAAAAAACTGGACTCCAAAATCTAGAAATTATGAAGAAAATTAAGTGATACATTTCATGCTTACTGTAAACATGAATGTAACAGAGTATATTCATCAGTTATTTCCCCCAGCTAAATAAGGTCAAACACCATTGAGGCGTCCTCTCCCTGTTGTTACATGAATGTACAGTAGACTACACTAGTTATTAGTTCAGTCAACTACGAGTATGATTTGGGAGGATTGTACAATCAGGATATGCTCTTGAAATTGTACAATTCTCACAAATTATAGTTGTTAAAGAATACAAAAAAACTGAATCATTTAAATAATTCAAGGGGCAGTTGCCCACTACAGAAACACACATGTACAGTACTTTATACTGTATATGGCCCTTAGTAACAGACTTCATTTGAAACCCATTTGGCAACTTTATCCACCTTTTCTAATTATCTCAACAACTGTCATAATATTCATCACACTTCTAACAACATTATGTACAGCAGTCTTCATACAGCAATATAACAGTAACAATGTCACGTGAATAATTATAAAAGATAATGGTCACAACTTTAAATAATAACAGTACCTAAATGAACAGCAATATGCACCTGTTGGATTTTACTGCATAACAAAAAAGTGAGTGATCAGGCTCCAGATTTAAAAAGTCCTTGCTGTTAGCCTAGTCGGGACCAGGCTAGCTGTACTGAATAAATCTCCATGGTAACATACAGTAGGTGCCTCTGCCTTTGCAAAACCGAATCAAGGCTAAATTGAGCTGAATAACCAGGCAATCCCGGCTTAATCTTTTATCTTGGTTAATATAGCACACGGCGATTGTGTTTATATTTTGTATTTGAATTGTTTTGTCTTCTAATGTGTTGTGTTTTCTTAATTTGTTGTGATCTGTTCTCTTATTGTGTTGGCCTCATGGCACGCCACTTTGTTTACATTCATTTTCAACCATAAACACACAACGTTTAGTGAATAGTTGGTAAAGCACACTGACAGCATGTTAGAATCATAACCAAAACAGTATGTCATAAACAGGGTAAAAATGTCAACTGTGCTAACGGATAATTTTGCCAAACGTTACTGTCGCTACTTTTTTTAGCAGTTAATTATCAACCTGTTTCTTGCAGATTGTTACATCAATGAGCATACAGCTGTTAGAAGCTAATACATAAAGACGAAGCGGACTCTGACAGCTGAAGAGCAGCTAACAGTAAAGCTCCCAGCTAAGCTTCTGTAGCTCATTACTCAGTTAGAAAAAACATAATTAAGGTAATTCATGATAAATTATGCAAATTGGGAAACATAAAAACAGAACTACAGCATACATTTAATGTTAACCATTTTTTACTACATCACTACCAATTTAAAGTACATTTCCAAAAATTACCATATAACTGAGTCAACAAATAACTGCTGGTAAATGAGTAGCATCAAAAACAGCTAAACATCCCATTAGAATTTGATCATCCGTATCATGGTCATTGTCATTTGCTTTGCTTTAAATTGTACACACGTTTATATATTTGTTTTTACAAAGTAATGTTATTCAACGACACAGTAAAGAAGAACCATAATTAAAAGTTAGTCCTTTTTTCCTTCACTGAATCCATGCGTAAAAAGAAGCTTTGCAAATGAAATGCATTTTTTCTTTATAGAACAAATTATGCCTCGGCCCATTGGGAAAGCTTCATTATTTCCATAGACAGTCAAATAAACGGACAATGTGACCCCGCTGATTTCAACGGAGACCAGTGTTTTCGGTGAGGGCTGAGCGTTACTGAGCTGGACGACGTAGATTTGATGTGAGCAACCTGTCCGAAAGTGTTCTGGTTGCTGTGCCAAGAGAAATCTCCATCATTCCCAATCAGCTGAGACAGAGAGCGCAGGTATGCATAGGTATAATTCCAGATAATATCAGAAATTAAACCTAAACAGCTAACGTAAGTCCAAACTGTCTGTACGGTGATTCCTCTACTGTGCGACAGCAAGTCTCTTGGTTATGACACAACCGTTAGCCTATTTTAAAAAAAAACATCTGCTACGGAGCCATAATGTGAGCCACAAGGTAATGGAGCTTTTTAAACTTTGTCGTGTTTCTTTAGAAATAAATAATGGACATTTAGAGTCATTAAATGCTTCAGATGTAAAGTTATTCAGTCAATGTAATGCTGACGGCGGGTGCTGGCTTGCTTGCATCAAAATGGTGCAATAGAAGCTATGCTTAGTGGAGGCTAGCCCACCTAATTGGTTATTTTAGACGGCCAGTCCATCTTTGTTGGAAAGCGCAGGCATTGGGCTGGGAGCCACAGACAGGTTGTCGAGGTCAGAAAATGTTTTGAGATGGATGATCACATATTTATTGTTTTCATGCAGTTTGTTGACAACATGGAAAATACTCCCTAACACCAGTCTTATCTGTGCATGTAGCATCTTCTGATTGGAAAATGTATGTCAGACATTAACTATCAGGAACATATTCCCTTGCAAGATATAAGAGTAGGTTTGTATGATATTGTATGAAAACTAATGCACAACAATTCATATAACATCTTAAGAAATTACGGCCACCACCAACGGTTACGTGACCGATTCTATTCAATTTAAAATTAAATATTTTTTATAGTGTCAAGTGATAACAGAAGTAATCTTAGGGCACTTTACAAATCAGGTAGGTCTAAATCCCACTCTACCATTTAAAGAGACTCAATACCAACTTTTGTCCCCCAGGAGCATGCATTTGGTGCAACACTGGCGAGAAAAGACTGTCAGGCAGAAACTAACTCTTATCATCGGACGCACACAAAAATGACTAATTAAGATTAGAAAAATTGGGAACAAGAAGTTGCCTATGTACCTAAGACACCGGCATAGCCTAAGGAAATGACATCTACTCTGTTGAAACCTTTCTGGTGGAGGATCCCTAGATCCACCCACAGTTTCAATGCTTCCCACGCCGTAGCCCTTTAGCAGTACTAGTCATTTATTTCAATCATCCCCTTGTGATGTGATCCCGATGCAGTTTTACAGTGCAAATTCTATGAAAATTACACTTTTGTTTTCATTTTTTCTTTTTTCTTGTGACCCTGTGAAAAACGCTGAGATGTTATACTGTCATTCAAGGCTCTAGATAAGATATATAAACATGAATTTGAATTAGCCGCAGTTTGGCTATGATATGCAGCAGACAAAACTATTTTGCATCATTTTCTCTCCATCGCTGGAGCTGGTGCAGAAGTCTAGCTCTTCTGCCCAACGATGCAACAAAAAACTGCCTACTCCAGCAATCCTGTTATATTACTTTACCCATGTTATGGTCAAATGTCTCAATTACATTTCATCCTTTTGGTGGGTGCTTTGTGAACGTTGATTGTGTATGTATTTTATCTCAATCATTGTAAATCTGTTTTTAAACCTATGTTTTTAGTTTTCTTTCTGCTTCTACCTTCTGTACTAGCTCAGTCCTACATAACAGAGGCCCAGTTCAGTAAATAAACAGACCAGCAATGAGTTATAGGGTAGGATATAATTTAATGTTTGAAGAATTTACTCTTTTTCCTTGAGTAAAGAGTTCCATTAATCCACTCATTAGTTCCTTCCTAATTAATGTCTGTAGGCATTGAGCACAAGCAAACTGTTTCACATGTGAATTTGAGCAAACCTGGTCCACTCAAGAGCTGCTTCCCCCCGTGATGGATTACTACACAGTCGATATATTTAAGAGTGAGCAAGGTTGCAATTGAGTTTAGCCTTAACTAACAACGTTTTCCTATTGTTAAGCGAACACAAAAGGCAAGTTGTGAGAGGAGCACTGTCAACAATAAGCTGTTCAAAATCAGGAACCTTGTCAAGGGCAAGAAGAGGTGGTGATTTGTTTTGCATGCCGTTACTCCAACCCCCACCCACTGCATCCGTACTGTACAGCTTTTAATAAGTGCTCTGCTTCACAGGGCATAGACTACCAACATGATGTTTTTGTGCTGTTATAAATGTTGTATTCACTGTATCGAGCATTGAAAAATGCCTTTTTAAAATGTTGCTACCAATTTATAAAACAATGGCTTTTTAGGGTTGTAAATAACTCCCAGATAAATAGGTCACATCGTAATTAGAGTGAAATTTCTGCCACAGCACAATGTTACTTGAGATTAGATAATGTTAGAAATGCTCTTTAATCATTGCAAATAATACACATATGTGAAGAAATGTCACATCTGATTGTTGTTGTATCCACATATTTACCTCTGCCTATCTAATTACTGAAAATATATTTGTTATTTATGTCAAATTTACCAATATAATTTATGTAAATCCTATTTAATTATGTATTTAATTACTTCATAAACACATATAATTTTCTCTGATAAATGTATAAGTACTGATTTAACATGGAGAAAAGGCTCTTTAAATGCCATATGCCACAATTTAAATGGATGTCAATAGGCCTAAAACATCACATTTATGATTATTGTGACAGAGACTGGGACTCCAGGTTAATAGGATTCTGACTGTGAAGCAATAAATTAATTAAATTGTAATTCTGTGAGAAGTCATAGATCCAGTTTCTATTTTTTTCTTTCATATTTAAAGGAATCTACATGTATGTGTGTGCTCAAACATGGCTCCTGGAAAGAAAATAAAGGATAAAATATGAATTACTAAACATACATTAATTAAGAAGTTCCCCATACTTTTTAGAGCACATTGGCCAGGAGTCATATTTGATGCCTACTATATCACACATCTCTTGTAGATAAGGCCGAGGATGATTGGAAATATCTTGCTGCTTGTCTGCCAAATCTCTGGGATCTCTGTTTTCTTCATTTCAACCATGCCGACGTCCATACCACTATGTGCTAACATTAGCGCCATCAAGCTGCCCTGATCTGCTGCGATTGAATGCCGCCGGATCGGTTGTGTCGTCTTGTAGTGGTGTGTCAAGTGCAACGTATATCCCCGTCCAATTAGATTGAATTTGAAATTGATGATGCTAAAAATAATAACGGTAACTCCAATGAAATACTTTGAAACTAAAGTAACAAGCCAATTTGGCCTAATGTAAAAAGGAGAAAATACTGATATTCGTGCTAAATTGTAAGGACCAAAAGTAGAAAGTCATCACAAAAATAAAGAGTAAAGTTAAGTAAAAATGTCAGATAAGTCTACAAAATTTTTTTTTTACAAAATGTCTGTACTTTGTTACTTCCCACCTCTGGTCATATATACATTTATATTTTTATTAAGGATCTGAGTACTTCTGCCAGCAGTGAACTTCATGTGGAACTGCAGCTTTTCTCCCAGAGGCTGGAGAAAGAAGAGTTGTATACTCGCTCTCACAATCCATGTGGATGAGGAACAAGGTGTAAACACGATTACTTGGTAGTAAAGAGTGTGCCAACACTTATGGGATTGTTTAGTGTTTGGGATTTCTGACACAGAATGTTCTACTGTGTTGTATTATGAGCTCATCATTATCATGTTTATGGTATGCTGCTAATAGACTGTGTATGTGTGTGTGTCTTTGTGTTTGTGTGTCTGTTTATATGGCTTAATCCCATTTCTCTGTCTTACCCCTTCCCCTTCGCCTACCCTTTTGTCTTACCCCTAGCCCTTGTCCCTTGAAACCCAGTGGTAAGGGCTGAATACATTGATTTTCATACTAAAAGTTATGTTTAAAATTACTATTCATTTATCGAATAACTTACCAAAATTCAGCTGGGCAATTTTTACTTTCATTGTCATGTGGGGTATACCAGCACTTTTGCAATCGGCATCAAAGCCCTTTTTCAACCCTGCAGGTTGGAAGTGGAATTGTCTATTGCTGTTACTATTACCGTTATTCTTATGTCTCATTCTAACAAGTTAATGAACCACTGAAAGGATTTTGGATACATTATTTAAAGGTACAAAAGAATCTTTGCTTTTGGATTGATCAATATTTAAATCAATCAATATCAATGATTAAGGTCTGTGTTGTATTACTGTGTTGCTAAGTGGGATGTAATCAATGACCAAACAATGCCATATGGCCATGTTTTTGAGGTGGGGTGGAGTCCGGGGGAACCCCAGGGGTTCTTGAGGGGGTTCCGGGGAGACCCCAGCAAAAAAGGAAAAAAGGGTTTCAGACACTTTCTTTGACAAAACGTCTAAAGGCAAATGTCCTATCAGATATAGAAACACGGTACACAATCATTTCAAATTTGAGTCCATGGTCTACTTTGTTTCAGTTTAGGGGTCCTTTTTGCGTAAAACAATGTGGGAACCACGTTTTAAGAGGACATTTTTCAATTGGCCCACTGAATCCTGACTGATCCCTGAAGGCTCTTCACATCCAAAGTATGAATAGCTTATTGTTAGTTTACTATTGTAGTATTTGTATTGTCAAATAGATGTATGCACAGCGTAGTGAGAATCAGAAACCACATTTAACCCATACCATCAAGAGGAGGCAACTAGGGTGGGAGGCTGGACGGACGGTTAGGTGCCTAAAGCTTGATTTATGCTTCTGCATTAAATCAACGTTATTGCTACGTACATATATAGGAACAGTGAAGAAAAAAGGTATTTCACCCCATGCTGATTTTGTATGTTTGGTCACTTTTAAACACATGTCAAACACATTATGAATTGATTTGCATTTTAATGAGAGAAATAAGAATTTGACCCCTTTCAATCAGAAAGATTTCTGACTCCCAGGTGTTTTGTCTACGAGTAAAATGCTGAGATTAGGAGCACAATCCTAAAAGGAGTGCTCCAAATTTCTGTTTGTTATCTGTATAATAGACACCTGTCCACAGAAGCAATGAATCGATCAATGAATCATATTCCAAACTCTCCACCAGGGCCAAGACCAAAGAGCGCTCCAAGGATGTCAGGGACAGGATTGTAGACAGACACAAGTCTGGAATGGGCTAAAGGACCATTACCAAGCAGCTTGGTGAGAAAGTGATAGCTGTTGGTGCAACTATCAGCAAATGGAAGAAAGACAAATAAATTATCAATCTTCCTTGGCCTGGGGCTCCATGTAAGCTTTCACCTTGTGGAGTTGCAAAGATCCCAAGAACGGTGATGAATCAGCCTAGAACTACAGGAGAGGATCTTGTCAATGATCTCAAGGCAGCTGGGACCATATCCATCCATCCATCCATCTTCATCCGCTTATCCAGTATCGTGTCGCGGGGGTAGGGGACCCCAAATTTCCCTTTCCCGACTCTGGGACCTTAGTCACCAAGAAAACAATTGGTAACACACTATGCCGTGAAAGACATAAATTCTGCAGTGACCGCGAGGTCCCCTTGCTCAAGAAAGCACAAACACATGCCCATCTGAGGTTTGCCCATTTACATCTGAAGGATTTAGAGGACAACTGGGTGAAAGTGTTGTGGTCAGATGAGACAAAAATCAAGCTTGTTGGTAGCAACTCACCTTGCCTTGTTTGGATGACGAAGAATGCTGCCTATGACCCCAAGGACACCATCCCCATCGTCAAACATGGAGGTGGAAACATTAGGCTTTTGGTTAGTGTTTTTCTGATAAGGGGACAGGACAATTTCACCGCATCAAAGGGACAATGGACGGGGCCATGTACCGTCAAAATCTTGGGTGAGAACCTCCTTCTCTCACCCAGTGGGGTCAAATACTTAATTCCCTCGTTAAAATGCAAATCAATTTATAACGTGTTTGACATGTGCTTGTCTTCAAATGAACCTGCCATTAAAATGATAGACTAATCATTTCTTTGTAAGTGGGCAAACATACAAAGTAAGCAGGGGATCAAGTACTTTTTTCCTTCACTGTACATGGAGATATTGACCCTTACGTGTACCTCTCAAAAAATGCTTGTCGTGGCATGCCGCATAGCAGTGGCTTGGTAGCGCTGCATTTCCCCCAACTCATTGCTGGATTCTCCTTCTACGTAACCAACATGAAGGGGAGGGTTCACTTTTCCTGCTCCAGATTTCCCACCATGGTCACAAATCACAGGGGAGATACTTTGTTTCTCTCACAACGCACAAGCGTCGGCACTCGTTTCGAAGCAAATGGCCGTCATTCTTTCATTTGCTTTACCACACACTGTCCACGCACACATGCTGACCCTGCTCTTCTTTCAAAGAGTTTGACTTAGGCAACAACGCAGAAGTATAAACTTCAGCCCACTCACGTAGGCTAAGGCTAAAGCTCTTTAGTACCTGCTGTTTCCTCACCACTGTCCAGGCCTTATAACACCAGGAAAAACAGAATGTTCCTGAAAGGGCAGTTGGGACCAATACTGAAAAACGTCCACCTGTTATAAATGCTTTCACCTTGAATGTTATAAAGTGAATACAATGTATAAATAACTAATTAGGCACATCATATTGCCATACACAAGGCCGTGGTGGCCAATGTAAGCCAAAAAGTCCAACACCACTATGCCCAGAACATAGGATTGGCTTCACCTTGTATTTGGATTAAAGTATAAGTTTAAGTCCTACTTTTTTGAGGCCTGCATGGCAGTTACCTGTCCCTCCATCCCTTTTTCCTTCACCACCTGCCTAGAAATCAGAATTAGCTTAATACCCATTCATATTAAAAACATTTCCAGCCTGATTGGGCTGCATTTCTTTCCCGCTGAAACGATGTTACTGGGAGTCTACTGTTGTGTAATGAGTAGCTTTTAATAATATTCTTTATGCACCAACCGATTGCCTGCCCAATTCTGAATTGCTGCACAAGACATGGACATTACACAAACATGGGGCTCTGTATTAACCTGTATTATAATGTCTGTAGATATCCTTTACATGCATATAATTCTTAGAAGACAACCACACGTGAGTTCTCTCTGTGTATGAGCTTGCCAACATGAACATCAACAACCACGACATCTGCTCTACCTCTTCTTCAGCTCTTAATGGCCTGGGGTAGAACAATGACACCTTTAGGTCACTACCTGTCCTTACATGTCCCCCCCCCCCAAAGATGTTGCCCTTCTAAGTTAACATGAACTGTTAGTATAAGCAATAAACACTTTTTTATCTTAACAATATTTCTTGTTGTAAAACGCAACTGTATTACCAACTTCAGACCTCGATGGTGGCTAATAAAAATCATTCCTCATGTTCATGCTTAAACAAATAACAAAGTGCATTTTTGGAAACAATAAATCATCATAAATCAAACATCCCCCTCCTTATTTTCCTTTTTTCTCTTTTTTTCAAAGTTCATAGGGGTGTGCTCACTCTGCCAGAGCGAGTGATGGTCACAGTCGCTTGTGTGGGGTTTGAAAGGTTTTGGGTCTCAGTACCATGTGTATCCTCGGTGTCCCTGACCTCAGGAGCAAACCGGTCAAGGCTTTAGCTGATGGGTGTTATCGGCTTGGGTGTGGATTGCAGGTGGCATCAGTTCCTCCTGTAGCACTTACCTTGTGCTATACGATATAGGACCTTGGAGTAGAACTGGTGCTGTGAACGACAGCAGGCATTGTCCACTGTTTCTGTCCATCCAACTTTGTTAGCATCGGGTCCCCCGGGCTCAGTGGGGGTAGGACCCTTACTCCACTCCTGCAGTCATAGTAATAAGCTTTCCTTTGCTCTGCTTTAGCGTCAGCCTGTCTGATCACATCTTCATTAGGCCGGTTTGGTTTCAGATTGTCCTGCAGGGTGGGCAAGGTGGTCCTGATTTCCCTGCCCATTGACAGCTGGACTGACTCCTGTCAAAGAGGTGGGTGTGGCTCTGTATGCCACCAGGGCAAGGAGGGGGTCCTCTGGCGTCTGTAAACACCATGGTGGGCTTGTTGGCATTGTAGAAGGTAAGTACGAAACTGTGGCTAGTATAGTCTTTAAGTTCCTGAATGCCTCGCACTGTGCAGTTCCCCACATCCACTCTTTGTCTTCTTTCAGTAGCTCGTATAGTGGGTGTGCCACTATTGATAACTCTGGAATGAATTGGGCTACATAATTGAACATAACTAAGAATCTTTTGAGTTCTGACACATTTTGTTTTGGTCAGCCCTGACGCCTTTCTCGTCAGTTAGGTGACCCAGGACCCTGTTTGAACTTGCACTTCGCCTGGTTCAACTTGAGCCCTGTTTCCTCAATGACCTTCAACACCTCTGCCAGGCGTCAGTTGTGTTGCTCCTCTGTCTCGCCGTGAATCAAAAAATCATCCATAAAGATCTCTGTTCCTTCTAGGCTAGCCATGGTCTCTGCCATTTCCTTTTGAACCGGCATTATTTCCTCCACCGTGCATAGGACATACTTCTTCTCTTTCACCGCTGTGGCTTCCCAAACCTCCCACACTCTTCTTTGTGTTGGTTACCTGACTGCTCTTCCCATGTCAACGACCCTTTTTCCTGTACTGTCCAACCTTCCTTTGACAGCATTACCGTTGGGCAGCTGAGTCTCCGGTCAATTGGTTTGAAGATTAACCGCACATGTTCAATCACTTGCGTCAACGTCAGAACTGCTTTGAGCTGGACCGGGAAAGTGGCGGCCACTACCTGTCATTACAGGTATCAAAGTCATAGCGTTGGTATTGGTACCGGGTCTCCAAATCTTTGACCCGGTTTCAAGCCAGTTTTTGAAATGGCCACGTTGATTTGATTCATTGATTTATGTACAATATAATTTTTGAACGTTACCCTTTCACAAACTGCCACTGTAGGCTGCTCTGGGAAACTTAACAACGGAAAATGAAACGCCACACTTGTGACGGTGACAACAACTTGCGGCGGGACACAATCCATGGACTCTGGGGGACGCAACAACGGGGTGGACCGCCACACCCGGGACGCGATCCCCGGGTGGACAACAATTGGATGGTTGTGGTTAGGCAGAGACTAACAGAAAGGAACTGCAACACGCGGGACACGATCCCTGGTCTCCTGGGTGAAAGTCCTGTGTTGTTCATCCACCACCCCGACCAACCTCCCTGCGCGGATTTTCAGCTTTTCAGTACTAGTACTCGCCATGTTATCATTCTGTGATTACAAATTAGGTTTTTCATTAAAATACAATACTTCAAAATGCGTAATGAACACACAAAAATAACAACACTAACTTCACCTGTGCCCTAATTAATAGGTTAAATACATGTCCATTTGACGAACTGCCTTGAGACCGGGCTGTACTGTAGAGTGCAGTAGAGTTGAGTACATTACCTAAATTTTTAATACTTTGTGGTTCAATCATTTAAAGAAGACACCACGATGTCAGTCAGTGGTGGCACGAGGCATTAAGATAATTCACAGATATGATTTATTTCCTTCTTCAAGCAATCCATCATTCAGTGCAATGCTAAGGTCAACTGATTCATTTTCCTCAGTACATTTTAAGAAACTGTATGTTGTAGGCATCAGAAAGATAGATAGATTATTTTTGACCTTGTAGGACGACACTGAGGAAAACCCCCTGCCTTGTCTGCTTTCTGTCCGTTCCATTGTAGTCATTCTATTTAATTTCCCTTTTCTAAGTGGTTTGTTGTGGTTGCGCCCCGGCTTGCTCAAGGACAGACATGAGGACACTGAATGCAGGCTGTTTAGCAAAAAAATCCCACTATTCTTTTTCATTGTGACATGATGCCCCGGCGCTCTCACCTGTTCATACGGCTCTGCTCGAAGGTATAAATTAACCAATTAGTGGCTGTGTATCATTGTTGGAAGCCAGGCCTTTCTTGAGGATTTCATTGGTAAGGTCAATAATGGGATCAGTGGAATATGGTTATGTTTTTATTAATATGAGGGAACTAATACGGGAGATTAGTAGTGTCCAAATGATTGGAAATACCACAAACGTTAATCAATCTTTAGTCAATAGCACACAGTGACAGATCCATATTACAAGCCAGGTTTCAAAGACAGAACACTGATAATTTTTTTAAATGCTAAAAGATTTAATAAGACTCTCCAAATTCAATGAAAGTAGAGATCTGATTTTTTGTTGTACTTGTGAAGCTGTTGTCAAGATCAAGATCAAGATTAACTTTATTGTCCCACATCGTGGGAAATTTGTCTTTGGCACTACATATATATATATATATATATATCTATATATATATACATAGTGCTTTAAGTCTATAATAGGGGTATATATATATATATATATATATATATATATACATATATCCATAAGGGAGAGAGTTGTGTAAACAGAACATTGATTTTGGGTTAAAAAATTAGGTAGTTAAAAAAGAAAACAAATTTCTGATAAAGAAATTTTGAAAACGGGAAATATATGGATACAGCTTTGTTTTTGTGTTCATCCTAGAAAACTGTGTTGAGAAAGCTTCTAATATCTGAAATCAGACTCTAGTTGCATTTTTCCTGCTTTCAGTTTTTAGTTTCTGTAGAAGGCAGAATAGATTGTTTAAATTGCAACAACCTTGTCCGAATATGAACTTTATGTGAACTAAGCTTTTATCTATCTGTTTTCACTGCTGATTACTGCATTCATTGTGGACTTCATATCATAGGAGGGCTGTTTCTTTTTCATTTTTAATGTCATGGTAAATTTTATCATTAAGAAAGCGATGGAAAAAAAGGAACTTTTAACAAATACTGGGTTTCTGATTTGTAATCCTCTACCATATGAAATGAGAAGTTCTAATGCTAGAAGTTATTGTAAACAAAAAGACAGTTGCAGGGGGTAGGAAGGCAACGTGAAACAACAGAATTAGCTGTAATCTATGGTAAAATGTTTTAGAAAATAGGACAATTTGGGCGGATGTCTTCTAATTAACCATTTCAGACTGGATGTCCAACTCAGTGTGTAAGAAAAAGGCTGTGTCCTTGTTGTTAAGCCGGGATCACGTATCAGCCGGGCTGCTGGACATGAATTGATGGCTGTGGCACACACACAGCAAACTTATACAGAGACAAGGTACAGTAGCCAGGATGTGCTGACACAGGGGGTAAAAAATGGCTGCTTTTCTGGAGAGTTGACGCATGTAAACAAAAGAACTACCCAGTGGCATTTCCTGACGAGCTAACATGGGTCAATGTCAGCAACAGCATTCATTTGGATTTGGGTTTCTTGATGAAAAGTGCTATAAATTGACAACTTAACTTTGGCAGGTAACATTGTGGACTTAAAAACCTATTTGGCCGGTGATGAATGAAGTGAACAACACAGCATTTGTTTGAATGGTAGGCTGTAGTAAACAAGTCACTGTTTCCAGATTGGTCTCTTTTCTGCCATGAATTTGGGTATGTTTGGTTTGAAAAAATGCAATCTTTATCTGGCAACAGTGTTCATAGTAATAATCCTAAATTTCCCATGAACGCTATGTCCTTCATTCATCCATCTTCGTCCACTTATCCGGTATCAGTTCGTGGAGGGAGCAGCTCCAGCAGGAGCAAACTTTCCTATCCCAGTCAACACCAACCAGCTCCGATCCTGAGGCGTTCCCACTTCAGGTTGGAGATATAATCCCTCCACCTAGTCCTGGGTCTTCCTCGAGACCTCCTCCCAGCTGGATGTGCCTGGAACACCTTCCTAGGGAGGCGCCCAGGAGGCATCATTACCAGATGCCCGAACCGCCTCAACTGGGCATCGGGGACATTATGTCCTGGCGTTTTTATATTACTGTTTGATGTGCTTAGCGTGCACAGTATTGATTACAAGCTATAATGTAACAGAGGAGACGAACAGAATGGCACAAAACAAACCCGAGGAGCTGAAATTAAAGTTATTTAGGAAAAAGAAATTTGGCTGGTGGAAACTCTGATTGGATGGCAACTTTAAAAAATATACTAGCCATGTTGGCTGGTGATCAAAATAGATATTTTTAAAACCCTGTTGATGAATGTTGAAGACGAATATTTACTTTTAGCTCTGGTTTGGCTCTACCAACAACTGGGAAAAAGATGTGGCTGTTTTCTGCTTTATGGTCTACTTTCTTCCCTCGGTTGTTGCTAACTTTGGTCAATGATATCATACTGCATGTATATAGCATATTTATATACATAGAACAGTATTGCGTGGGGCACCCGGATAGCTCAGTTTGTAGAGCTGGCGCCCATACTATAGTTTGCTCCTCGACGCAGCGGGCCCGGGTTTGACCTGCGTCCCTGTGTTGCATGTCATTCCCTCTCTCTCCCATTTCATGTCTTCAGCTGTCCTTGTCAATAACATAATATAATATAGCCTATATATATTATAATATAAATTGCCCCAAAATAATCTTAGAACGGTAATGTGCAAAGGCAAAACCTAAACCAATGTAAATGTACATTTCACAGTATTTTGCTTGTTTAATGTTATACAGGATCATACTGTAAATGGCAATAGATTCAGGCAGAAAATAGAAATATTACAGCACTATCAGCGAATGTTACAGATTACAGGCATTTACTGTTAATTCAACTGCATCGGGGATTACACTGCAGCCAGTACATTTACAGTATATTCAAATAAAACAGTAATACATGATATGTATATTAACAGTAGACATCCTTAAGTCCTTGTGTCCTTAAACGTTAATATCCTTAAAACAGCATGCACACTGTAAATAAACACTATCTCACTGGCAAAACCGCTGTCAGTATATTACTGTGAAAGGTTTACCAGTGTACGAGATGCTAAAAACCTCATAGAGCTGTAGAGTTCTGTGTTAATTCTTTATGATTTCTGCGCAAATAAGTTTTTTCTTTTTTTACATTGCACAAGGCCATTAGTTTCAGTACTTCATTGGGTGAGTCACTGTGTAATTCTGATCTAAATTAAGCACTATCATTAGGTAAGTCTACAAAGTTATTTCATGTTTTTCTTTGGCCTAATGAGATAATTATATCTTCAGAGCGTCTCAGTATGTTTGCTTGTGCATGTGCAGTGTGACATTAGATAGGCCGTGTCTCTTTTTGGTTCAGTTTATGATTATTTAACTCATGTTACATAACTGCATTATTCACAGGATAGAAGACGGCAGCAACAAGGGATTGTCAAGCTCAGAATCTGAAATCTTACAAGTTGTGGACAAATTCTCCACAGCATAGAAACACATTTTCCTGTAGCTTTCACCCAGAGTGATTGCAGTGCTATCGTTTTTTTATCCACAAAGATCCTGCCTCTCCAGCATAAAATGGTTGTCGTATGGGGAGGTGAGGGGAGGGGGGGTGTTAAATTGAACAAAATATAAATGATGAAGTCAAAACACGAGCCAGGCCTCAGCCTTTCCCCTTTATTTATTTTACAAATATATCTGAGAGACAGAGACAGAGCTTGTCTGATGCTGGGGCTCCGCTGACCTGTAGCCATAGCACACTCGCAAAACAAAATCCTGCCAGAGACAAACAGCAGATAGGCCATATTTCTAGGCCCCAGTGACAGAGGGGCCCCGGCTCAGCGGGGGCCACCTGATCCAGTCAGCCTGGCTATTGGGCTGGCCTGTGCTCCCTAATAGTCAGATAACACATAAGCTAAGGGAGGCCCTTGCAGTGACTCTGGGAGGTCAGGGGTGGAACATATTGATAGATAGAAGCTCTCCCTGTATGCACTCTCTGCTGAGCAAACAATCTGATGGCAGAGATGTGCTGCGCAAGTTTTTTTTCCAGAGACAGGGAAACTTTGATAGGTGAATGGGTTCATTTAGCTTGCTATTCTTTGCATTAAGCTGTTATAACTACCCCGATACAACCTATGATGAATATTCATTCAAACTTCATGTATCCTCGAGAGATCATTGAGGGGCGACCCTGATTTTCAATGGCATTGAGTCAGCATGCAAAGACAAATACAGAAAAAGAATTACAACACAGAAAGTCAGAAGTAAATCACAAGAGATACACAGGGACAAGAAATCATTCAGAATTGAAAAATAAATAAGATAAATGAATTAGGAAAATAGGAATGCAACAAAAATACAAGTATGTAAAGCAGTTACAAGTAGAAGTTTGCAGATTTAAAAATACGATTTAAAAATTGTTCATTGTAGAAATTGTAGAAATAAATGTGTCAATGTTGGCAATGAAGCAATGACTGATAATTAGCCCTTGTGTGGTGTTCAGGTCTTTGGGACCCGTTTTCAATGTTTGCTAAAAGAAAAATTATGCTATTTATTATTTTTTCTAAATCAAACTCATTCGCCTTGGCTCTTTTTCTGTAAAGAACCTAAAAGATAACCAATTTGAATGACTGCACACGGTACACTCCCCCCCACACACATAACTATTACATACGAGGTGTTCGGGTCTACTGGACCCGAGTCTACATTTAAATGTAGGTGCTGAGAAATAAGCACCACTAATTATCAACAATATTGTTTCTATTTTTTTTTTAAACCTTTTTTTATAATTGAATTTCAGACTTGCACACTTATCATATCAATTATTGTTTATCATCATAAATGTGATGTCACAGGGATAAATGCCGAATATGAAACATAACTTGTATGTACATCATTTGTATTTTTCCATAAATTGTTATGTCTGTACTGAACGTGGTGGCTCCACCAGACCCGGGAACATTGGCTTTGTGACAAAAATATGAACACCAAACAAGGGTTAATAACTAGACATTATTGCATTTAAAATTTACATTCATCATTCATTTAAATTGATTATATCATAGAAAATACATGTACTCTCTCCGGGTAAGTGTACAACCTAAATGTATAGCCAACACTCAAGATTATTGATAATGTTGCCACATATCATTTACTGTACGTACCATTAGGCACTGCTGCAGAAAAGCCTCATGGATCCTTAAAAGCATGACCCACATGCACACAAAACCATACATGCACAATATAGCTTTTCTTTAAAATCTTTCCAGTAAGTCCCAGGGTTTTGTACTGAGACCCGGTCCCAGTGATGAGGCCTATTCACCAACAGGAGGTGCCAAATTCAGAATGTTCTTTTTCCTTCTATTCTGCATAAAGCATGCACACTTACACTTACCTCTACTTCTGACCTTATGTTGTGCATACAAATCTATTTGCAACTTAGCAAGACCCTTAAGCTGTTTATATTTAGGATCCATGCTGCTAATCAGATCTTTGGCATTGCATATTGTATATATGTTGGATTTCCATTTTATTCTCATTTTTAGGTTGCACTACTACTTTGCTTGCAACTGCTGCACAGCATTTTCCCTCAGGATAAGTGAAGTTCTATCTTGAAATATCATTTCGCTCTTTGATTTTAAGGTCCTGTTTGATAAGATAAAATAACAAGTATGTAATGTCATTTTACTACAATGACAACAACAACATGGTGAATGCCCATGCCAGTGGTGCTTAAATGAAACTATATTGCACACATTATTAAAATGAATGTAAGAACAATAATAAAATACAATACAATTATAGAAGTGTCATCATGTGTGTGGTTTTTGCCATAACAGTCAACATCAAGGCATGTGTCACAAGATAATTACCCAGAGGCCTGTGGACAGACTTTAGTTGTGTGTTGATTTATTTTTAAATAATCTATTAGGGCACTTTATGTTTATTATTGGATAGCCAAGTAGAGAAGTGAGACGAGATGAGGGTAATGATCTCTTCAACGTTTCCTCCTAACATTGCAGTGAAATGCATGCTGGAGTAAATGGCTAGAGGAACTGAGTTTAATCCTCAAAGGCAATTTTATCTGTCCTCAGTTTCAGGATAACAGCAAAACGACCAAGAGATTTCCTAGAAACTTCAGCAACGTACCAGGAAGAAGCTAAACTATTTTACTCCTCCAACAAAAGGTTTTAGAGAAGAGGTCAGTATTGATTAATGCCATCTCTTCTCCACCATCAAATCAAATGTTTACAAAGCAGTTTTAGATGCCTATTAGCAGGGTTCTTTAATGTTCGTTTTTTTGTTTTTAATGTTCGTTTTTTTTAAAGCCAAGCCACCTTAAGTGAAAGACAGATAGACAAGGGACCCTCTACTACATGTCTTTTATACACATTGGTCACATTTTAAACATGGCCTGCAATAACGTGTGGACGGCCTAAAACCTTTATACCTTTTCAGTTCATATTATCCTAAGCTATTGACATAATTATAGTTGTTTTAATGTTTTAATGATAACATATATGTGGCAAAAATCTGTTTCTGTTTTTACTGTGGATACAGATACAGTTAAGTAACAACTTAGCAACTACCTTCAGGGTTTTCCCCACTAAGCCTAATGAATGTAACTAAAAAAGACCTTTCTCAGATCTAATGATTGTGGTAAGACTCCTTTAGCATGTTTTGTCTTTCAAGTGGATATATATAACTTTCCGTTTGCGTTGATTTCCGTGGCCCCTTCGGACAAAAGCGGAACTGTTGTCACCGCACCTGCTGTCGTAAAGGTCTTTTCTTTACAGGACTGTATGTCAGACAAATTTAAAAGTGACATATTGTCACTTTGAGCTTTTTAAGTGTCGTATTTATGATGTGCTCTAGCTTTTACAACATTTCAGACACGGATATGGTGATAATAACGGTCCAAAACGATATGAAAAAGAGACGCTATGACCACAGAGGCCAAAAACAGCCCCAAAGGAAACATATATGACCATAAAGAGACACAACACTGCTACACAGAGACACGAAAACCCACAAAGAGGCACAACGTGTATGTGAAAATTGCATTATTTATTGAAAAAGGTAACATTTTCTTGAAGAAGGACACCTAAACCCTGTGCTAAATAACAGCACCTGAGTCTTCCCTGTATGCACAGTATAGGCCAGTAAGCCTAGCATCAAATGTTTTTGTTTGTTTTTTCACAAATGATTTATTTTTGCTAATATGTTGTATTACTGTTGAGGCATTGTTTTTTTTCAGCTTTCAAAATCAACCAGAATTTGGCGTGGACCCCCTGTTCAGGATCTCCGGCCTATATGCTGGTGTGTCTCATCCCATCGCTGCTAATAGTTCTGTTCTTCTTTACCTAAGCCCAACTGATCTAAACACTTCCACCACTGCCTTTGAGCTATTTGCCTCAGATGAAGCCAGACAAAATCACCTCGTCACTGTTTAAATATTTGTAAAATCCCACTGGCAGATGTAAAATGGGACCAATAGCATTGGTTCGTGAAAAGGATTTCAAATGACAGACAATGACAATTGACAATATAGAGATAAAAGTTTTCTAGCCGATAGTGACAATAGGCTCCTCAATCTGCTCATACAATAATAATTACAAGATTTAACCCCTGAGGGAATGAATGACATACTTCAGAGGCCCATTCTCCGTGAGGCCTGATTGAGGGGGTATTTACAGTAAGGTAAGCGTCCATTGGTATAAAGGTTTGCTTGTGTAAGATACAGTGGTGGAAGAAGTGTTTAGATCCTTTACTTATGTAAAAGTACTATTGCCATACTGTAGAAATACTGTGTTAGAAGTAAAAGTCCTGCATTGAAAATGTCACTTAAGTAAATGTAAATGTATCCTCCGGAAAATGTAGTTAAATTAAAGAAAAATCCATTTTAGAAAGTGGAAAGGATCCAAACAGTTGTGTGTTTGATGGTCTGATCATTTCAGCTGGACTTGTAGGTCGTTAGATTGTTGGCTACTTTCATTTATAATAAAACCTCAGATTTATTGACCTACATTTGTTTTGTGTGCAACAATCTTAATCTGTAAGTAACTAGTAACTAAAGCTGTGTCTAGTGAAGTCAAAAATACAATATTTCTCTCTGAAATATAGCGGAGTAGGAGTAGCAAGTTGCATGAAAAGAAAAGACTCAAGTAAATTACAAGTACCTCAAAATTTGTTAAGTTCAGTACTCGAGTAAATGTACTTTGTTACATTCCACCAATTGTGAGATCAGAATCAGAATCAGAAAAGATTTGATTGACACAATAAGCTACACTTATGTGGAATTTGCCTTGGTGAAAAGTCCACAAACCAACAAACATATATATTAAACATTAGTATGAAATTAACAGTAAATACAAAAACAAATGTATACATACAAAATAACTGTTGCTGACTAAACGATAAGACATTTAAAGGTTATGAAAGGGTTATCTAGACCAGGGTCTTCAATGTTTTTTAAGCCAAGGACTTCTTGACGGAAGAAGAGATGGCGCAGGGACCTTGTACTACATATATTGGGTAATAATAAGTTGCATAATAAACTGGGCCTACAACAACATGTAGGGAAATAAGAAAAAGAGAATTGTTGGCATGATTTATTTATATTTTATTACAATCATATGTTAATGAAAAACATACATTTGTCACAGTGGCCCCTTATCTGTGGATGGCTTCCTTATTAACTACATTACCTATGTGCCAATAAGCCTTTCATTAGGTTTTCTTTTCACAAATTTATATGTCAAATTTATATGTCCTAATAATATGTTAAAGTGCTCATATTATGCTCAGGTTCACAATTGTATTTATCGGATCAGAATAGGTTTTTAAAAAATTAGATATTTTTGTATTAATGCACATTGTTGCATTGTCCCCTTTTCACTTGGTGTGTTGAGCTCTCTGTTTTAGCTACAGAGTGAGGCCTCTCACTTCTGTTCCATCTTTGTTGGGAGTCGCACATGTGCAGAAGCTGTAGGTAAGGACTACTAGCCAGTCAGAAGCAGAGAATGAGGGCGTGTCACGCTAGCAGCTAGGCGAGCATTTTAGCGTGTTTTAGCTTTTTCACTTTAAAAACCTATAACGTGCACAAAAAATATATATACAGTATATCCTGTATATATTTTATTGTTTTTTCCCCATTTTATTCCATTTTGTATTAAAATGGAAAACAGAAAGGTAAAAAACAAAAAGCATAATATAAGGACTTTAAGACACATTTTTATTTGGTGATAAAACAAATGTCCTCCAGTAACTCTGAGGGTCCGGACCCCCTGTTGAAGATCTCTGATCTCAACAATACATTTCTTTATTACTGCATGACTTATAGAACTGTCTCACCTCTGAGGAGAAACAGTGAAACTGTCATGCAAATTGTCTAATTGGGACATTTCTGGTGAATTACAGGAGAGCGGAACGGACATTTGTAGGACTCCACCTCCTCAAGGACGGTCAGGGGGTCTGGAAAAATTGGAGAATGATGGTCCTGAGATCAGGAGGGAGCGGAGCCCAAAGATAGAGAAACCTTCACTTTACTGCAGAGTATGAACCCAGCTGACGGGAATCAAAGACAGTGATTTGGATGTTTCAGGTTGACTTCAATCATCTCTCTGTTTCCTGTCTTTAAAACCACAGGCGTAATTAACAGGGGGGGAAGGGGCGTACAACCCCCCCCTCCTTGTCTTGCGTTGCCAGACTTTCCTCTAAAGCGTTGCGTAGGAGGGTCTGGCTAGTCCACACAGCATCCCGGGATGGGAGAAAAACGTGCTCTGGTTTATTGGCATTTCTTTAAACCGATCACAATCGTCTTGGGCGTCCCTAAACCTCCGGACGAAGCCACGGTGCCGCTTGCAGAATAGCCTCAGGACGGACCTTGTTTTGGTGGAACGTGTGTACGTTCAAAACTTGTTTTAGTTGTGCAACAGAAAACCCAGACTGGATGAATAGTCTGGATTATATTTTGTCCCCATTGTGTTGAAACAAAATCTTTAACTGGATAGGTGGAGATCTCAACATGGTGGGAAGGTGCCATTTTCAGGACTGGTCCAGAACCCAACAAGGACCTCCGACACAATCATTGACACACTTCTGCCACTAGGTGGCGCTATAGCAGACAAATGCGTTTTAGCGTTCTCATAAACGGATCCGTATTATATCTTATGAAAATGTAGGCACACTAAAACATGTGACATCCCACGAAATTAGCAGCCCGCCAAATGGTCACGTGATGCCGGCTGGCTAGGAGTACCATGATGCCGAGCGGCAGTTGCTAGTGGTTTGAGCCGCTATAGAGCTTTGCATCGCGGTCCACGGACCTCCATCACAGCTTGGTCGTATCAGCGGTAGTTAGTAGATGTGTTTATTCACGAAAATAGGTGACTTTGAGCCACTTGAGTTGGCAGAGATTAGGGATGAAATTAATCCACAAAATATGAGCATTTTAATGCAATGAAGTATAGATTAGGCACCAAAATTAATGTTTAAGAGTATGAAAAAGATTGTGGTTTACATTAATACACTCCCAAGAAGCACACATTTCCTGGGTGAAAGTCTACAGTTTTCACTTTCAGGCTTGAAAGTCCTGTGTTTAAATGCCCACCTTTCCTTCCCAAACTCTTCCCTTCGCGTTCAGCCGCGTTGCATACAGTGATAAAAATAAAAAAAGGGGAATGCTCACGAATTATGGTACTTAACTTTTTGTAGCTTTTTGAATGGTTCATGAGAACAGGCTGAATGAGACAGTTTGATTCAGCTGACGTAACAGACTCCAGAGGGTTGGAGCTAAAATGGCAAAAGGCATGGGTCTACAGCTGGGGACCCTCAGCACTGAGCGGGTTTCCACACAATGGCCGTCAGCAGCCGCCCACTGCTTCCTGTTTCCGCTAACAATAGACAGTTTGACTTTCCAGAGCGCTTACCAAGCAAAATGCCCTGTCAGAGTCAATTAATATTAATAACCATTGTGTTCAATTGTGCTGCTGAAACATAAGTGTTGCTCAGCATGTCAGCCAGCGCAGATAAATATAGAAATGTACAGAATCACATTGTTTCAATAGACGGTGTAAAAGTAAACTGAAATGAAAATAGTATTTCTCCATGATTAAGTGCAACGTAGTATTTCTGTGAGGTCTATTATAGGCTCATTAATGAAAACCATTGAAGTACAGCCAGTGACCCCCCCCCCCCCCATTAAAAACCTACTACAATTTCCTTTACATAAATAAAGACATTTAAAGTGATGCAGAAAGGTGCAAATTGTTGTTGTTATTGTTAAAATACTTAATCACGATTAATTGCATTAATGTCAGAGTTAACTTGCAAATTTATATCTATTCTAAATGTCCCTTGATTTCGTTTTGTCCCATCATTTTTCTTATTTTATGCTCTTAACAACATGGAAAAGGGGATCGTCTCACTTTGTGCAAATGTTTTTTATTGAAAACAACATTGGCATATAGCTAACTGTAGTGTTTAATTTCACACTAACATTTTCACTTGGAACAAAGGATCTCTCACACAATGTAACACTGTCCATTAATAAAAGGGTGAAAAAAAAATAGAGGACGAGGGGGGGAATTGGAATCAGCTGTGTGCTTGGCCATCAAGTGGTGTTTCAGACTGGACGTGCTGCGATGATAGCTCAGTTCACAACGACCAAACACACGGATCACTTTGGTTTTTCCAATCGAACCATTTGGCAACTTTTCGCAACTTTGGGTAAACTTTCCATTCAAACAAAATTTGTTAGCCAAAAAGAACATTAATCTCACGATAAAAAAATTGACGCTGTGAAATAGGTTTACAATAACACCGTTAATAACGCATTTAACTGAGAGGACTAATAATGAGCTTTCCAGAATTCAGACAATAATATCTAAGATATGCTCAACCCCCCCCCCCCCCCAAATGTTGAACCCAAAGTTATGCCCTTGCCAAATAAATGTCCGTTGCCTAATTAGCATAATATCTCAAAAATACCCCAAACAATGCTATTAATGATAAGCCTATAAAACAACAAGAATGCATTTGCATGCTATTCTATTCTCTTAACTGGTATTTGTTTATTGTTTGTTAGTCTTTTGTGTGTCTTTTTGTACATTTTGCACAATCCCTTGCTACTGCAACATTGTGAATGAAAAAAATTAAGGATTTTGAATCTTGAATTATAAATCTTAAATCTCTACACAGTATGGCATGGCAGAACTCAGTGACCTGCACAGACGGAGGGGCTATTGGTCTAAATGCAAAGTTTATTAACATACTGGGACATTCATTTATCATATCATAACGGTTTCACATGAAGCTTTCCCTGACGTTACACATGATTGTTGGTTTGAAATTCCCATCAAAATTTGGGAAAACTCACGTGCAGGCAGACTGTCCCTCTCTTTTTCATATGCGGTGCTCCGTGTGTAAGAATATAAATAACGTCACGTGACTGGGGGCAGAGGGCATCGCTGAGGGCAAAATAAAGGAACACAAGATTTAACGGTTTACTAATGATGGGCTTATCGTATTGATTCAGTCAAAACAGGAAATTCTAAATAAAAAGGAGCAAAATAAGTTTCTGTAGCCTCTTTCTCCAGAGGGGCAGCTGAGGCAGTCAGGGCAAATGGGTTGTTGCCCTGGGCGACAACAGCCTGTAGTGCCTCTGCACTTCCCTGGCAGAGCTTGACACCATATACAGTGGGGCTCGAAAGTTTGGGCACCCCTGGTTAAAATGTGTATTAATGTGCATAAAGAAGCCAAGAAGACATACGTGTAATATGTCACAAAAAGTTAGATTTTATTTCCATCATGTACACTTTCAAAATAACAGAAAACAAAAAAAATGGCATCTGCAAAAGTTTGGGCACCCTGCAGAGTTTATAGCAT
>NC_048411.1:9071859-9132368 GCF_013103735.1 Etheostoma cragini | reverse complement strand
TTTTAAATGCCCAGACTCATCTGACCTTGCCCCAACAATCAGCACCATGGCTTCTTCTAAGCAGTTGTCTAGAAAACTTAAACTGAAAGTGGTTGACGCTCACAAAGCAGGAGAATGCAGCAAGAAGATAGCAAAGTGTTTTAAGATGCCAATATCCTCTGTTTGGAATGTAATTAAGAAATTGCAGGTTCATTTGAAGGTTGCAAATTTTTGTTTGTTTTTGTTTGTTTATTTCATACATTATCATTGTATATTGTAACACAATTTCATGAGGTACAAGTAACAAATAGACAAGTCTGATCCATTGTGGAAACAAGTTCTGTGGATCAATGAGGTTAAAATAGAACTTTTTGGCCGGAATGAGTAAAGGTAGGTTTGAAGAAGAGAGGGCACAGAATTTAATGAAAAGAACTTCTGTCCAACTGTTATGCATGGGGGGGGGGGGGGGGGGGGGGGGGAATCGATCATGCTTTGATTTGCAGCCAGTGGCACAGGGAACATTTCACGAGTAGAAGGAAACATGTATAAACTCTGTGGATGCCCAAACTTTTGCAGATGCCATTTTCTTTAGTTTTCTGTTATTTTTAAAGTGTAAATGATGGAAATGAAATCTTAATTTGTGACATATTATACAAATGTCTAATCTGTCATTTGATGCCTTTTGGAGATATTTCCATCTTATCTTGGCTTCTTTATGCAGATTTATACAAATTTTTACCTGAGGTGTCCAAACTTTCGAGCCCCACTGGACCCATTTGTATCTGGTCCGAGGTATTCAGTCATCTCAAGTTAAAAGTATTTTGCCTGAATTGGACCAAAATAGATATTTATATAAATTGTAGGGGTGAGCCCAAATAATCAACTGATTCAACAATTTCATGAAAGGTGCTCGATTCAACCAATCTCACAGTCCAATTGTTGAAGTTTTTGAAAGTGTAATGAAACACAGGATAATTTTGGGGTGCCAAATGACTGATTTTTGCTTGTTTTATCCTAAGAAATAATGACTTACAGTACATATATAGCCTTTTTTGGCATAAATATCCGCAGAATCATAATACTTTTAGTAACAATTACACATATTGGTACGCTACTCATGTGGACAAAAATCAGAAGTGCCAGTATTCTGTAGCACTGGTGGAATGTATCTTAGTACATTTACTCAAGTACTGTACTGAAGTACACATTTAAAGTACTTGTACTTAACTTTTCTTTTCATGCCCTTTATATACAGGGATGTTGTACTTTTTACTCCACTACATTGATCTGACAGCTTTACTTACTGGTTCCCCAGTTAATCACATCTATGCCAGGACCCCTAAAAAGAATTGCAAAAAAATAATTATAACAATGTCTGTGTGTATTGTGAACTCAGAATTTCTGCTCTGGAAATGTCAAAACATACTGACACTAAACCCAGAATCTAGATGCCGACATAATCACATAAATCTCACATTTTCAAAAGTTATTGATGATGCATTTTGTAAAATGTCTGTTCTTCCATAGATACATATCTCATTGTAACATCGCCTCACCTTTTGCAGTAATGGCCCTTTGGCTCAGCATTAAAGGAAGTGTGGATGTCTTTCTAGTTAGGCCTACATAACGCAGTGTTTACCCTGTCATGATGCTCCAAAATAATGTTAAAATGCAGAGTTATAGAAAAACTAAGAAATACATAGAGAAACATAAAGAAGTAGTCTTTCAGAACGTTCGAATCCTATTGGCAGATTGCATATGAAGTGTGTCTCCTCCATCAGCAGCACTCCGTTCTCCTGTCCAGGCATTTCAACCACGGAGGAGGCAGCGAGCGTCTGTCCGTCACGTGATCGACCTCCACCAATAGCCGCGCGGCAGTCTAACTTTTGTGATAAGGGAAGCGCAGTAAAGAGCGAGCGGACTGAGGGAGTTTCACTCGGAGGTCTTTAATGGTCTGCATGAACACGCACTTCTAGCCTACTGGCTGTTAAAGCAGCAGTGTTACATTCACTGACCATACGGATTCCTATTGCTGTTTTTCCTCATTTTCATTCTTATACCCTTCGTGCTCATGCAAGGCTGCAGCAACACATTCAGCTTTTAATTCACAGACAATCATCACTAACTGGCTGGCTGCTGTTCCAATGTTGGGAGACAAGGCTCACGGTAAGACTGTCTATTATTCTACGTTCACAGCTGTAGTATCCATAATAGATTGGCCTACGACTTTTTATTTGTTCGAGTCAAGGACCAACCAACTTAAACCCAATAAATCCTGGTAAATGTTGGAGGAAATGCTTTATGTCCTGAAAGCTGCAGGCCGTAATTCCAGGGCATCCACATATCCCTATAATCTGTTGTGTAATTATTAGGATGAATAATTGTCTGATAAGGAAATTACAGCAACGCTTTACAGCCTTGTCAAGCACAGTTTTAGCCCCGTTATAGAACGGCTATTAACTGAACCAACCCAGCTAACAATGGAATGGCACTTTTTTTTTCCTTTTTTTATTTATAGTAGGTGAAAAAAAATCATTTAAAATATATAATATAAATTGTCAAATGTTATTGATTTACAAAATGTACAATTTACAAAAAAATGAAATAGGAAATAATACAAAAGAATAAAAGTAGCCTCTATAATAATTAGTAGCCTATAGTTACTCAACTAAAAACCTTCTGACTGTGCCTATATAATTTCTTAGAATCCTAATAATGTAGTGAAACAACGAAATAAAAAAGAAATAAATAGGTTCCTTATTTAAAAATGTAAAATAATATTAATAATATCAATGAAAACTAATACTTTATATAGCCTATGCAATTATATATATAATTATAAAAATCTAAAATAAAAATGTTTAGTTATTATTATTATTAATATTATTATTAGGCTGTCTGATGCTTGGTGCTGATGGCGCGAGCCCAAATGGAGAGCCCTTGTAGCGCGCGCGTGCCCCGGTCTGCTCCCAGGCTCACGAGACGCCTCTGTTTCAGGCCTGCGCATCTGCAGCTGCCTCCCCGCTACCTCCCTATTATCACTTCACTTCCACTCTCTCTTACGTGTTTAAATACTGCGTGTTGTCGGTAATATTGGCTAATACAGAATAGTTCCCATGTCACCGTGTGATTCAAAGCCGGTTCTGTTCACCGCTCCCTCGAAGGGACTCCGACGGCGGGCTTTTTAAAAAGAAATCCTATTCATCACTATCAATTAACGTATAGGCTTACGCTAGGCTACTGAGTGAGTGAGTTCATTTCATTTAACTTTTTCCACTCCCGGAAAGATTTTATTCAATTTATCTACAGTGTCTAATCACAGGAGTTATCTCAGGACACTTTACAGATAGCCTAGGCCAAGACCACACTCTCATTTACAGAGACCGAGCGATTTCCCGCCCCAAGAGCAAGCACTTGGGGCCGGGCACAGTGTCAGGCTGAAACGTCGGGACGACCCTGTCTCTTGGTGGGTGGTTTTCTGTCGAAAGGCACTATATGCACACAAATATGATTCATAATAAGCATAGCATTTGGCGTCCTCTGTCACCTATACGCGTGTAGGTCGGTGGCCGTGACATCCACTTCCACAGAGTGGAGTCAGAGTCTGAATACGTCTTTAAACTCGACAGCCTACGAGGCGAATGCTAATGCGGCCATCTTTAGCTAGGCTATGTATGACTTTGGATACTAGTTTGCCCGCCGTGATAAATGAGATAAAAGTCTAAAGGAAATGCATGCCTGTGTGGAGCGGTTTCAAACTGATGGAAAAAAACAAAAAAAACAAGTGTGTTGTGTTAGGCCATATAGCCATAAATTATATATTATCTTCCTTTTTTAATAGTTGTAACGTTATCTGTTATAAAACCTACAGCATCGAACATGTTTATGATGCAAGCCTCTTATTTGATACATTCATGAACTGACGAAGTTTACTGAAAAATGACAATTTTCATCATGTAGACCCAAACATTAATTACTATTCATCAACGCAGACAATGTAGCCTAAAGTATTAAAGGTGCTCTATTAATTTAGATATTTAAATAATTTAAGGAGCTATAGCCTAGCCTACATATTCTAGAGCCTACATAGCCTATAAATAGGCTATTATTCTGTGAACAAGATTATTAGGTTTTAATAGATAGAGGAAATATACAGTTGTCTAAACAAGTTGCATGGCTGTATTATTATTAATATTATTATAGCCTAATGATTAGGCATATAATTTCGATCAACTGATACCTAGATAGCCTAAATGAGCTATTTTCTTTTCTAATTGTCTTTATTCGTTCCATTTTTAATGTCAGATTAAATTGCATTAAATGCGAGACAGCAGCACCAACTCGACAGCACTGAAGCTATGTTGCGTTGTTTAAACTGCGTTTAAACGAATGAGGCAAATCACAAAGAAATGTCATTTCAGTTTAAAGATGACGGCGCATAATTAAGTCTGTGAAGAGAAGAAACTGATGTGAGACATGTGAAGCACGATCAGATTAAAGCCATCATTGTAACGAAGGCTCAAAAAATAGCACCAGACAAATGCCGGTGGATATGCAAATGATTGTGAATTTCCTTTACTCGCCAGCCAAAAAAGTAATGTTAAACTACTGAGTGACTGGTAACATTTGAACATTCACTATAGCCATTTGGCTGGTGAACAAAAACAAGGGAAATTGGCACTCTGATTGTTACCCACATAACGCCTGAAGTGTATGGCTTCTTTTTCTGTATTCCGATTATTCTATATACATCACCCACATATAATTGTGCATGCTATATTTGCATCAAGCATGTGCCTGTGTGTGTGCGTGCGTCCGTTTGTGTGTGTGTGTGTGTGTGCGTGCGTGTGTGTGAATATAAATAAATTGATATAGGCTACACACTGAAAGGGATGTTTAAAATGACCATTCATTGAATAACTTACTAAAATTTAGCTGGGCCATTTTTCATGTTGTGCTTGTGCGTTCGTGCGTGCGTGCGGGTGTGTGTGCGTGCGGGTGTGTGTGTGTGTGTGTGTGTGTGTGCGTGTGCGCACGCGCGTGTACTTGTGTCCCAGGTGTCACGTTGAAGGTTATGGAATACACATATGATGACGACCTGGAGGAGCTGTGTCCTGTGTGTGGAGACAAAGTGTCCGGATACCACTACGGCCTGCTCACGTGCGAGAGCTGCAAGGTAACACATCCAACCTCCAACAGAAAGAAATACAAACATGTTGTTTACATTTCGTTTTCTCCCTACTGTCATTTTTATTGTGAACAGCTTAATGCTTTGTATAGTAAACATATATTGATTTGGCAAATACGCATGGTGTTCAAATACTGAGATGAAACATAAATTGTTAAATTGTTATAAATAGTTATCTTAAAGATCTGTGGGAGAAGAGAAAACTAGCTGAGATGATGACAAGAGATGTGTTAGTCTTTTTAATTTTATATTTCTTTGTTGTCAGTATTTATAGTATACTATATATATATATATATATATATATATATATATATATATATATATATATATATATATATATATATATATATATATATATATATATGCATGCTTTTTTTGTTTTTTCTTCTTCCGTTCTTCATGTAGTTGTCATATTTGCATGTGCAGTGGGACCGGAAGCTGTCTGTTGAATAGGCTCGTGGTGTTTTCTAATCCCTTATGGGTTGGGCCAAATGTTTCATAACTTGTCCAGACGCGTCGTTAAGTCTGCAAGTTAAAATGTTCAACAGCATGCCTCTCTCCCCCCGCTCTTCCTAACGTGTCTCTGGGTTTCAGGGCTTCTTCAAGAGGACGGTGCAGAACAACAAGAGGTACACGTGCGCGGAGAACCAGGAGTGTAAAATAGACAAAACGCAGAGGAAGAGATGTCCTTTCTGCCGCTTCCAGAAGTGCCTCAACGTCGGGATGCGGCTAGAAGGTACACTTTCAAACCCGGAATTACAGAGATTAGTTTGTCTTTTCACCCTCACATCATAATAATCGTTTGCTAATAGTAACAATAATATTAAAAAATCAAGGGCTTAACTTGTGGGTTCTGTGTTTTCTTAGAATTTTTTTAACATATCAGACACTTAATTTACTCCATTCTGTGTAATTTTTGTGCATTTTCGGCATTAAATGCATGGTGCAATATGTCTTTAATTATGTAAAGGAAATATTAGTAGATATTTGGTGGGTTGCGCTGGCAATTCATGTTAATATATTAATACATTCATCTGTTGTATTGTTCAACCTTACAGTGTTTTGGGACTTCCTTTTTTAGGATTTATGGACATCTTAATAACGAATAATTGCTTGCATCTAAATGTAATGATATTAATAATGATAGGCTACTAATAATACTAATGTATATATACTGTATGTACACAGTATATATATATACATATATGTATATATATATATATATACAAAGTATGTTATCACTCTATTTATGCCATTATTATTTTATGTTTTTGCCTCTGTTGCACATTTTTCATTGTGCATTTCATGGTATTTTGATTCCAACAGAAATTTCAATAATGTAATACTGTAGGCACTTATTATTAGTGTAAATATTATCAGTGTGTGTATTCACGATGATACGATCATATCATAAAAAAAAAGCCTTTATATAGCCTTTTTTTGCGATTTGTGTGCCGGTGGCTCTCGTGCTGTTTCATACACACATGGGATGGGATTCATTCCCAGACAGCATGCAGGAAAGCACCTGCTTCCGTAGCAGAAAAAGGACACATTCTTGACTTACTGATAAAACCCCAGAGACTCCCCTGTTTTAAATCAAAAGCTCTATTTAGACTACAAGAAGGAGTGGAGCTGCACAGACTCTGGGGATTCTTCTCGGCCCTAAAAAGGGAAGTCTAAATGACCAACATGTCTGATTTTTAGGGATTAGTTGGGGATACTGGTGAAATGCAAGTTATGATTTGCCTCCCTGCTGTTACAGTTCAATGCTCATTGAGGAGTTTTTCAAAATGGGTGGATCATGGAAGAATTCAGTAGAGTCTGTGTTTTCATCTGTAAATCTGTTTTTCACCTCTTGTCTCTTGTGTGACAGCGGTGCGCGCAGACCGCATGCGTGGGGGGAGGAATAAATTTGGCCCCATGTACAAGAGAGACAGGGCCTTGAAGCAGCAGAAGAAGGCTTTGATACGATCCAGTGGCTTCAAGCTGGAGAGCGTGGCGCCTCCGCCGGCGTCTCCTCCGCAGGCCGACTACGGCTTCCCCGGCTCCCTGCACAGCCTGCCGGCCATCTCCAAAAGTCTGCTCCCCTCTACTCCGAGCTCCATCACGCCTACAGACTACGAGTCCAACCTCTACGGACCCCCATCCCTGGGTATGGCCATGCAGTCCCACATGCCCCTCGCTGCTCAGTACCAGTACACAGCCTTCCCTGGCAGGGCCATTAAAGCCGAGTGCCCCGACTACACCAGCTCCCCCGAGTCTCTGACAGGATACCCCTACCCAGACATGTACCCGTCGGCCTCGCCGCAGCCACCCAGCCTGCCGCCGCTGGTGCTGGAGCTGCTGTGCTGCGATCCGGATGAGCTGGCGGTGCAGAATAAGATCGTGGCTCATCTGCAGCAGGAGCAGAGCAGCCGCGGCCGGCTGGACAAGCCCAGCACCTTCAGCCTCATGTGTCGCATGGCAGACCAGACGCTCTTCTCCATCGTGGAGTGGGCTCGGAGCTGCGTATTCTTCAAGGAGCTCAGGGTGAGTCCCAAATCCCTTTATCCTATATCCTCATGCTCCCACAGGCACATATGCGCACGCTCCAAATGGTGGAGGATAATGTCACGTTTACAGCTGAACACGACACACTTCTTTTATGCAATAGACCACTGTCTTATTACAACACTGTTTTGGTTTATCTCCCTTCCTTTGACCCGATTTCATACACATTGTACTCCAGTGTTTCTCAAACATTTCTATCAATAATGTACAAGCCAAGTAGCCAGTGTACAGCACAAAACATAAAAAAAGCCTATATAGAGAGCTAAACACTTTTATTGCAACTGAAAAACACCTAAATGCTAGCTTGCATTTTAAATGTTTTTTTTCCATCACTACATCTATTTGTCATTATAGTATAATTAGTTTTAGAAATTATGCATTACATTTTTTTCGATCATAATCAGTTTAGGAGTGTACAAATTAAAATTGAAATTCAAAAATGACCAAAAGCCAGAAGTATCCCCTAACAAGCACTCAGAAAAACTAGACTGGTTGCACCTTTTGAATACCTTCTCCCATCAAATGTGGAAAATTAAATACAAGATACCGAATGGTAAAAAACTGACATTGAAGTCAACCTCAATACCTTTCTCATTTAATGCCTCAAATAAACTTATGAAACTTGGATCAATCCACCAACACTGGCAATATATTACAAGTTAGGGTTGGGCAATGTATTAAGTATGTATGTATTAATAACATGGGGATAGATATCCTCTTAAATTTTGAATATTGTAATATTGTGATATATAATAAGTGTTACTGGTTTCTCAGGCTGTGATGTAATTTTTTCTTTTATTGGCATTTACCCACATTATCATAAGTCTCATTGTGAAAATATTTTGGTAAAGCACCAATTGTCAAGCCTACAATATTGACATCAATGTACTGTATTTGGTCAAAAATCTCCTGATATTCGATTTTCTCCGTATCGCCCAACTTTATTACAGGTCAAAACTATCAACACTACTTATGAAAAGCTCTGTTCATTTCTGAAGATTATTAATTCTTGAACGGCAGCTACAGCTGATGCTCTTTTGGCCATCGTGGATGTCCCATTATAATATTACTCCCAAGCTGTAGCGGGGATCGTTGTCCTGTTTCCTATTTGTTACTTCTTATTTTACAACATATCATGTTAATGGCACAAAATGACACAAAAATAATGACATTAAAAGCACACAAGTAAAAATAATTCTTTATCAAGGGCAAATCACAATGTTTAAACTCTGTTGTTATTATCATACACATCACACACACAGGTCTAAAAATGCTCAGTACCTATACTGTACATGTACTAATGGACATGTGTCAGAGTGTAGGGCTGCCCATGGAAAGAAAACCCAGGCTGTGTGGGGTTAGTGGCCTTGCTCAAGAACACATTGGCAGTGCCCAGGTTGTGAACTAGCATCTCTCCAGCTACGAGTCCACCACCATACTTTGGTCAGTTTGGGGACTTGAACCAGCAAGTCTCCGGTTCCCAACTTAACTTCCTACTGACTTAGTTACTGCCACCCCACAAGATGCTTCACAAAGGAGAAAACCTACTGAAGACAAGCATAAAATGCACACGCGCACACACACACACACACACACACACACACACACACACACACACACACACACACACACATTTGACTTTTGTTGTTGTTGTTGTGTCCTGTTACTTATTTCTGTTCCACACACAAACACATCTGGGGATAATGAGTGGACATACATCAGTGTCTCACTCCATCACCTCCAGTGCTGTGTTGTCTTTGTGCGCTGTGCCACAGACACACTGCAGTATTGACACGTCGGAGGATTTAGCACCAGTCCAATTGAAGTGCCATGTTGGAGAAATCCATAATGTTGTTGTGGTTAACTGTGGTGCTGCTTACACAATGGCTGAATACACTTAATCAGCCCAGGTACTAACAAGGTAGACAACATTACAGGGCTGCAACTAGTTTCACTTTGCCAGACCTTCGTCGACACTGCTGCGGAGGAAGGTCTGGCTAGTCCACAAAACAATCCGGAATGGGAGAAAAATGGGCTCGGGTTTATTGGCAATTTGTTAAACCAATCACAAACGTGTTGAGTGGTGCCAACAAAAATATTCACATTTAAGAAGCTGCAATCAAATAACTTTTATTCTTTTTCATAAACTTCCTGCACTTGGCTCTTGTTATAGTATCAGCGTTTATTTACAAAAAAATAATTTAATTTTATAATTTTCTTTGTTCTCTCCTTTGTTCCAAATTAATTAAATTCTCCAACTTTTGGATGTGTGAATTGTTTGTTCAAAATACTTTTTTTTTTGTAAAAAAGGAAATAAACTGATTCATTGATAATCAAATAAATTGCGTATTAGAGCTGCAGCCCATGAGGAAAAGATGCGATAACTTTGAATAGCGTGATAATGATATAACTTGCAATAAATACACAGATCATAAAGTGCAATATGTTCTGCCTGTCTACTGCTTTCAGTACTCCACTAGAATACAACAAACTGCTTATTGAAATTAAAGCAAATGGAAGGAACTCCTTGTTGAGTTTTATATAAGAGAAACTACTAAAACACAATGACCTTTACATTTAAAAGTGCAGTTTTCTGCTGACGTTTTCTTTCAACTAACACAACAAATCTCGGAGTGCCTTTCACAATGTGTTGCAGCCTTTCGTCAGGGGTTCATTGCCTCACATTGATGACGATAAAAAACATGGTATATTACGCAGGCGATTAATTAATATTTATTAATTAATTAATTCATTCATTTATACATAGGTGACAACTAATCGATTCATCAAATACTCTTTGCAGCTCTACAATATTACCTTCCATCCTGTGAGTCAAGCCAAGCCATGGTCAACCTGATCCAACCAATTCTTCATAACCTTTATCTAGTCAGGGAGTGCCATAAAGAGCAAGCTCTTTTTTCCAATGACGCCCTGATTACAGCACAAATACAAAGAAACAAAAATAATACCCAAATTACAATATCAAAAAAATGAATGAAGAAACAATCACTTGAGATTCTTCTTCTTTTGTTTAAGATACGATAAGATTGATTTCATTAATCACACACTGGAGAAATTCCCTTCTTACTGCAGCTCAAACTCATTCACACGCGTCAGATTAAGTAGACATTAAATAGACATAGAACACATGCAAAAAGTACTACAACAAATAGAAAAAATAAAAGAGTAATAACAATAACAATAGCAATATGTACATTTATTATAAAAAGACACGTAAAAAAATAAAAATAAAAATATACACATATACAGATGAATAGAAATGGCCCCATGCGCAGTAGGAGGTGACGCAGAGTAATACATAAATAAATATGCATAGTGCAGAATATTCAAACAGAGTTTATGTACTCAGAGCAGGTCTGCTTCATCCCTGCTTCCCATTCCGAGGACTGACACAGGCTTGGATATGTACTAAGACCTCATAGGCATAGATTTGGACCGGTGATAGCCCCCCCAAAAACATTATTAAACCCACTGCCCAAAAGAGGTAAACGTAACTGTTCAGTGGGCTCAAAACATAATATTAGTTTAAATCCTTCTTATCTGTGAAAATAGGACCCCAGCGATCAGACACAGGAATTCAAGTGCCACAATGACACTAAAAAACCTTTGGGGGGGTGGAGGGGGTGGACCTCCACACCCTCAGTTATAATTTGATGTATCCTCCCATGTGGAAGCAAAACCTACGCCCCTTTATGCACTATACTGGTGGTTTCTAGGTTATTATACATGCTCTAACCATATTATTTACCTAGAAACCACACTAACCGAGCTGATCACTCGTCAATGTTTTAAATTCCTGCAACAAGTGTAAAGCCGAGTCTGCTTTCTCACTGTTTGGATTCTCTGCTTGCACTGAAGCAGATGTGTGTTTGAATAAACTGCTGCACAGTACATCCCAAATCTTCTACAGCAGAAATCTTCAATCAGGAACTGAGGGAATCCTCAAAGGTACTGCAGGGGGGCCGCCAAATCATTGTTTTATTTTTGTTATTATTATTATTATTTTTTTTTTTTCAAATGTTAAAACATTTCTGGAGTTTTAAATGAACGTAGGTCAAACATATTAATAGCCAAGAAAATTTGGTGTATTTATGAATTATGTTTTCATTTGATTTTTTCATTTTTGATTTTTTACACACCATTGATGACAGGCTTCCTGGCCTGTAGGGAAGGTAGCCTGTAAGTTAGCAATCCAAAGAAAAAGTTAAGCTTTAAGGTTACATGTATGTTTAACATTGCAACATAATGTATAAAATGTAATATATAAACATGTCAATAATTGTTACTTTAATAGCGTTATATTGTATGCACCATAAGGTATGTTCATGTAAGGGCTTTACACCGCCATACCTGTTAATGTAGGCCCAGTTTGATACGCATCTCAATATCATACAACACGAAGTGTGGGGGGGGGGGTCTGCAAAAAAACGTTGCCGACCCATGTTCTACAGTAAGAGCCCCACTCACTTATTCAATTCAATTCAATTCAATTTTATTTATAGTATCAAATCACAACAAGAGTTATCTCAAGACACTTTACAGATAGAGCAGGTCTAGACCACACTCCAGAATCCACAAGGACCCAACAGTTCCAGTAGTTTCCTCCAGAGCAAGCAACAGTGCGACAGTGGCGAGGAAAAACTTCCTTTTAGGCAGAAACCTCGGTCAGACCCTCTTGGGAGGCGGTGTCTGACGGGCCGGTTGGGATTAGAATTATTCTGTCTCCATGCTACATTAAGTCATATTGAAGGTTTGGTTCACCTACAATTACAAGCAAGAAAAAAGAGCAGGAGATAAATTATGGAAACACCATAGGGCAACGTCACTGCATGAGTGATGTTATTAACATAAACGCTCTTATGTCCAATACTCTTTTCTTGTCATGCATAGAAGGCTATAGCTGAATTAGTGGTGTTGTGTGAATGTAACCAAATCATATTAATCTAAAATAGTGTTTTCACCTTTATTTACTCAGGGAGGGGCAATTGAGAACATGCTCTCATTTCCAATGACGCCCCAATTACATTCCATGTAAAATTATAATGCATACAAAAATTACTAAACATAGTAATTAATATATAATATACAGATGCAAAATACTGTATACACATACAACAAGTACAGAATGTTAAACAACTCAAAGTGCACATGTACGTTCACAATACATAAACTCATTAAGCAGACATTTAAATGGAATCAGGCAGTTTAATTTCATTAGAATCTGCAGGTTATTCCTATTTAGGACCAAGAAATCAATAGTGCAGGTGCCATAATGATACCATTTTAAATTCAGCAAGCTTGTTAAATATACCGGCAATTTTTGAGGCAAGGCTTTATAAATAAATACAATGCAGTGTTGCTCCCTTCTTAGTGCCAAAGAAGTCCAGCCTACATTTTGATGAAAGAGACAGTTATAAGTACTGAATCCATCACCAGATATAAATCAGGGTGAGAAACTCCATCATGTGGCTTCAATGTAGAGGAAGCCAAATTCATCAAAATGCTATCCCTGTAATCTGAAACTGTTAGAAACGTAGCTTGAACGATCTGTTTTCTACAATTGGTGAGGAAAGACAAATTTCTATAAAAGAAAGCCAATGTTAACACAGACACAGCTGCTGTCTTTCCTGCAAAACATTTTCTCACGCATCGCCAAATGCTGTCTAAACATGCAGTTACTTTGGTTTTATTTGTCCAGGTTTTTGAGATATCTGCTCCCCAACAGAATGCAGGTGAATGGAATTTGGTTTTGTAACATTTACAACTTTCAACAGCAACATCTCTCATTCCAGAAACAGTTCCTCAGTTTCCCGACATCACACGGTCAAAGCTTTCCTTCTCCAGCAGAGAGTAAATCCTATAAAATTAGCTGACACTATGTTAGGATATCTCCAGGGATACAGTATCTCAGATTCTGGGCAACAAATACAAAAACTCTTTGCATGGTTGGATATGTGTGAGAAATATGTTGTTTTTATTTTGGAATTTGGGTGCATAAACTCTTTTATTTTTTCATTGAATCAGTTTGTTGCATGGTCTTTGTTAATACTATTTTAAAATGATAAGGTAATTCACACAACACCACTAATAGAGCGAAGTAATCTGATACAACAAAAAAAGAGTTAAACGTCAGCGCATCCTTGTACTTTGTGTTGCTCCAGTGATAATGATCTCGTACAACATTGCATTTGCTCTCAGTGTCCAAATACAGAACCCAAAGTAGGAAAATGGCTAAAGGTGACAATTGAATGCGTTGTTGCTGAGAACATCCAGAAAGAGTCTGCCTGTTTTGTTGTTACTTTTGTACCTTCCTTCTCTCAGAAACAAAGACCACATTGTGGTGCTGATGAGGTTTGTTGTATCTTCTCAGACTAAGAAGAACAAGGTATCTTTACACGGCCTGTGTAATCGGGATACTTGGCTGAAATGGCAGGAGGGAAGCACAGAAGTTCTTCCTCTTTCATTATCATGGAATTGTTACATAAAATATACATACAAATAACACATTATTCAATCTTTATCAGAATATGCAGATTCCCTATGTACAAGATACTGTATAACAAACTCTATTTATTCACATTTTCTTTCTCTCCAATTAATTCACGCATAAAGACAAGTACAATCATAGGACCTGATGCAGATATGTGAAATGAGACACACCCAGTTTATGGATGCCCAGACACTAGCAAATAATAGATATTATAAATACTTTCATATTCTTTGGATAAAAAGGAACACAAAAATCTCTAACTACCCTTACCCTGCTAAAGTAATCCCACGACTTTTATTTCATCAGCCTAAACACAAGAGGCAATCAACATAAAAGTAATTACATGAGAACAACAAAAAGGATTTCAGATTCACTAGTTTAGCCTTTTGCATTTAAGATTAACTGTTGTCTTAGTCTCTTTTTTTGAAAGCAGACAGATACAAAGACATTTGCATAGTCAACCTCATTTCAGACATGTGGCTCTCTGAAGACCCCACTGAAGCTTGTCCACATCTGTTTGGACATTCTCTGTCAAAATCACCGGTTTTCATTTGAAAAATCCTCTGATGCATAGGAGGTGATGCATCAAAGCATGGTTATAACTTCCACTTCATGTACAGTATGATACAGCCTTGACATCAGTGCCCAAAATGGGCGGGTACCAGCACCTTTTTTTGTCGACTGAACCTTTAGTTCTTATTTTGTACCGCCACATTCTGTCTTGAATAGGTATGCCCTAACCCCTAAATACATGCGTAACTGCGCCTCTCACATAGCAGCTGTGAAAAACAGTGCTGAAAATGTCCCTGTTAATATGGATATTAAATAAACATATTATTGTAGCACTGGTCGCTGTAGGCTACTGTGCCCGACCAGACCGTGTTGGTCTGTCGGTCACCAAATCTTTTAGAGCTGAATATTACAACACTGCAGTGTTACAACCTTCAGTTTATGTAATCTTGATTTGGGGGTCATTTACATCTAAAAGGGTTGTAAATCTAGTTATTTAAGTAAATTGAATCATACCACAATTACCTTCAAACATTATTTCCCACAAAATAGTGGCTAGTGAATATGCTGTGTAGCTAACTATGAAAAAAAACCTAGCCACAGTGGCTGGTGAGCAAGAGTTAATGTCAAGCCCTAAATGTATGCAACAAAATGCATAGAAAAATACATTTGAGGGGATAATTTACCATGGTATGAATGTAAATAGATCCAAAAATATATCCAAAACACATGTGATGGTAATGTTATGCAAGTGCTGAATTAGGATACCTTTTCCCCCGTTGGAACAATTCAACCACTGTTTGTTGTCATGTTGTTCAGAATGTGGTTGATACTTTCTGTTTTGCATTGTCATATACAAATGACTAAACTCGCACATATGCAGTCTCAGTGGGTCCCTTTACATTCAAACATTCATGCACACATAACTGAAACTAAACACATCTGTTGTAGAGGAATCAGTAATGAACCTTTGTCTGGAAATGCACTCTTTTCCTAACCCACTGTAAAACTACTGAGAATTTTATAATTTATAAAAAAAAAATACCTGCATGATTGTTGAAGTCTTTAATGTGCATTGGTTAAGGTCAGTGGAGGATGGTAATTTCATTTAAAGATCTAATTTTAAATGTAATAATTCTGCAATACAGCATCAACGTTTTTATATTAATGAACTTTTGTTACATTTAAGCCATTGCCAAATAAGTTCCTACTAAGCTAAATAAGACCATCACCTCCACGCAACTCTCTCTGTATTTCTCAGTATGGCTGTGTTCAGATAATTGTGTCATCCGGCTACATTCGCGGGCAGAAAACCGAGCAAATGTAATGACCTCTTCTGAAGAGTTCATCATGTTTTTTTAATTCTCCGTGTCTTCCTCGGCTACTAGCAACTGCTTGGGGGAGGGGTGGGGGAGCTGTGCGCGAACAGTTTTGCTTTCATTACTTAGAATTGCTCATGGGGCGAATTTTGCATGGTGCTTGCACACAACATGATGATCAAGTTTAGTTTAAATAAAGATTTTCTATGTTTTGTTGTGGCTGAAGATGTAAATCTTTACAATCTCACAGAATTGTACTTATATTTTAACGTTGATCCAACTACCAATGTGCTAATGTGCTACATTAACAAGTGGCTCATCCCAATGCTTGGTGGCTAAACCGTACCTTAATGTTATAACGTTACAACAGTCTTCAACACGCTCAAAAAGTTATTGACTCTTTTGAAAGTACTGGGTTAATCCCTGAAGAAGTTCTCCAAGTAACGTCAGCTCTCTGGGTAGTCTTCATTATTTTGTAAATTTATTTTTATTTCAAATCAAAAATAACAATACAATCAAATATAAAAACACAATAAGTGAGTGGCAACACAGCAAAAGGAAAACAACATGTATAAAGTGTTTCATACTATGTTCAATCTGTCCGAAAAGGAGCAGGATGAAGCCGTAGCTTGACATTTTTCCCACCCTTCATTCAACTCAAATAGTTAGCGTAAATTATTTTTCATGTATTTTGTATATGTACCACGTATCACGCATTTTTCATACTGATAGCAAGATAACAAATATAGATAAAACTAATTTAATTTTAAACACCTACCAAACATTTTTACATTTTAAACTTGATTAATCTAATGCTAAGTTAGCAAGTTAAGGCACTCCGGCCTGTCTGCCTTAATTCCCTGCTGCTGACGATAACAGTAGATAACAGCAGCAGGGACACAGCCACAGCTAGTCCCTAGCTACCCTGAACCCAGCCAGCACAAATGCTAGAACTGGTAGCTAACAACTCTAACGGCAATAACAGACCATAACAGACCCAGCGCATTCTCACTCCTACGGCGTCAAATACAGACCCTTGGTCAGGTACATTTGCCGTTTTTTTATAAACGCTATTAGTCTCCTTTAGCATCATATCTAAACACGCTTGGCTGGGACTTGTGGCCTCACTTTTTTACGCTCTGGATAAGGACATACAATTAACTGAAAAATTGGGTAAAGGAAAAGTTTGTGGGTGGGGTTACAAACAGTCTCCTGGGTGAAAGCTACCCATGCAGCATTTTGAGCTGTCAAACAACTCGCTACATTTGTCACTCTTAATACTACGTCATCTTAAAGTGCCGCGGAGCTGCTGATCCACCCGGAGCATTCCATAGACACTACGAAGGGCGCTTTTGTGAGCCACTGCTCAAGCATCTGCATTCGGAATGCAAACCCACAGGGGCCAGTGTCTGGCTGAAATTGAGCCGCCACAGCAGCCAACCAAAGGTCCCCAGAGAGAAATTACATTACATTTGAATGTCACTATAGTAAAAACGCCCGTCTCGAAAGTCTTTGTCGGCTTCTTTTCTATGCTTTTGCTATCATCTTTTGCTAACCTTAAACCTAACCTTCACCAAGAGCTGTGAGTGTCTCAACAAAACCATAACAAACATACATGGTGTAGTTTCTACGAAACAAAAAATAATCTATCAAACTATTGATCCAGTCAACACTATTCATTTACTTATGATTAATTACTTATAATGTGCAATACACAATATTAATTGCTGTTTAGGTTCTGAGAGACTGAATTATGTCACTGTGCTCGTAAACATGAGAGGGGCAATCTGTGGTTGAAGGAAAGGCTGGTATATTAGCGTGGGAAATGTATTTACCATTCTCAGATGGCAGAAAATATAAATTAGGTCAGTAGTCTGTCAAATAAAGTGATCTCTTAGTTTTCATTAATGAATCCCCTTATAGGAAAACACAGGCAGGCCTTTTGTACAGTAAGGTCACATCGGTAGTTTTCCGGTATGTGAAACGATATGACAGTTTTTTTTCTCCTCATAACAACTGTACAGCCTTATTTTGCCTTCTCAAAACCTTGTGTTATACACATCTGATGTATTTCTGTTGATAGTCAGACCATTCTTATGTACAGTGTACAGCCAACATGGGCAGTGAGAACAAAGCTGTGCATATTTTTGCCAAGAAAGCCTTGCACTGAAAGAGCTGTTTCCCTCGGCTGGATAATTACATTCCATGCAGGCGATAACGGCAAAATGTCTCCTCTGCACTGCTCTGCTCTCGCTGCACTCTTCTACATTGTTGCTAAATCGCTAGCAGAATGGAAGCTATTGATTTCTGCAGTTCCCCCAGATGTGGTCTTTGTTGTGTCTTGTGTTTGACCTTCCATTCACCTGTTGAACATGGAAGATGTTGCTGAGGGAGTGAACACAATGTACATGATAAACTGAACTGAATAAGCGAAATGATAAACGAAATGATAAACTGTAAAGCAGCACAGACGACTCAACAATGTCAATTTAAAAGTAACTTGTGAAGATTTGAAAATAGATGCATTGGATAACTACCCTTAGCTACCAACTAGTGTAACAGCATTGGGAACCTTCTATAATGCCCATGTCTGTTATGCATCATAAAAACACTTATGTGTTATAATTATAGACTGTTAATGTTATTGGACAGAGCATGTGGGACGTCACCCCTTAGTTTATGGAGATCTGCTATGAATCGTTGAGTGTGCCATTACGGGCGCAGCCATCCTGGTTGCGTATGTGACAGTTTTAAACGAGAGGGAGGAGTGAGGGAGGAGCCACAGACTGTTGGGCAGTATCTGACTGCGACGTTAGCTGAGAGTTGCCAACGGCGCTTACACTCTACATTACGTTACACACTTCCACTGGCAATTTGGATGCAACTGCTGCTGAAAGTTATCCTACGTAATTTGAGGTAAGATTTCGCTTCTTTAAGTTTTAAGTTCTTGTGCCATGGATAAAAACACCCCTGCTTTAGCGTCGATTTTAAAATCAACGAGACCATCATTCAGAAAATGAAGATCCTCCTATATTGCAGGAGATTTAAAACTAGCGATTGAGACCATAAATTCATTATACTGATGTTTACTGTGGTAATAAATCAAGTGAGAAGTGGGTCACTCTCTCATAGACTTCTACAGAAACCGACCTCTTTTTGCAACCGCATGTGTCGCCCCCTGCTGGAATTTAGATAGAATGCAGGTTTAAGGCACTTAAACCAATTAAGTCAATTGTAATAATCTGCTCATAGCACTGTATAACTTTAGTTATAAGCACTCATAAATATTCATAATGTTGTATAACAATAATCATGACACGTTATAAATCATGTTATGGGGACTTACATTACAAGTATTATAATACTTCATAATTGCTGGTCAGTCACTGTCATTTTTGCAAGGATCATACATAGTACATAATAATCATTGTTATAATGCATTAATGTGAGTATTTTAAGTTCTTATTTAGTGCTTTAAGTAAAGCAATACAAATACAAGGAAGTTATAAGTCAATATAAGTGGTCATTGTTTTAAAATTATCTTATTATAATACATTATAAATAAATCTATGCAAGAACAACTAAAGAAAACTTTGTAACATCTATGTGTTTGTTTATCAAGTAATAACAGAAATTGAGTACTCCAATTTGACGGCTTTTTGATGATGAACAACTGAAATGACAGTTTGCCAATGTAATGTTTCCCCAGAAACATGCTTACTCTAAAGACTCAACTGACTCCAATGATAGATAATACCTGAAACAATGTCTTCTTTGCCTGTAGTTGTAAAAAATAAACAGATCATAACAGACTATAAGTGCTGTAGTGCTGGTAAGGTGCTCCAATTTGACTAAACTGAAAGATGGCCATTTACATTTTACTAAAGTGATGTTTTTTTCACACTTGAATCACCCGAACACAAGATTGATCTTAGACCACAGAAAATTATAGTACCTATGGACCTTGCAAAAGGTAATGAAAAAAAAGTAAAATAGATTAAAGTTCCTTTTTGATACAAATAAGTGTGTGAGTGGTCAACATAAAGTGGCTTACCCCCTCTCTGTCAAAGCCCCAAAAACAGGTAAACAGATGAAGAAAACAAACAGACTGTTATCATTTCCACCCAAACCCCAGTGAACACGCCCACCACCACCTACAATATTAGTGCATGATATACTAGTCAATGAATTACTTTATTTATTAGTAGTAATATGCACACAGTACAATGTAGTGCGATTTTATTCCCTCTTAACACATCCTAGCAATCGGAGCAGTAGACAGCTATACCTGCAGCATCCAAGGAGCAACTTGGGGTTCAGTGTCTTGCTCATTGACACTTTCAAATGTGGCCGGAGGAGCCTGGAATTAAACCGCCAACCTCCACGCAACCAGCCATACAATTTCACCCACGATAGATGAGCCTGTTGGTTGTCTAATACTTCTACTTGCTCAAAACAAGCTAAATCCAAATTTGCTGAATGGTTGTTCCTGGTTTTGTTGCAGAAAGGGTTGCTACTTTAGTTTTACCAGAATTGGTTTTTAAAGTTTGATACAAATATAATATATAGTGTGCCAATGTTGCTACTTCCAGACATTTTTGCTGATATGAAATCTCTCTAACAACATCAGCCAAAATTGAATACTGTCAGTCTGCCACCTGTGGAAGCTTGAGGATTGTCAGAAACAATGTGTGCCTTTTGTTTGTCTCTTACACTCCTACTTTAAACCAGTACTTTAACTTAATATGTTTAACCAAAGGAATCATAATGTGCATATTCTCACACCGTAAGCATAGCCCCAAACACAGAAAGAAATGGCCAAATACAGCCAACTAGGACCTGCTGTTCTCATAAAGCATTCAAACATATAGCTATGAAAACTAATGTGCTCTTCTTCGTATGTATTATGTTGCTGCATGCACCACATTGACCGCCACTCTGGTCTGCATATGGAGAAGGTTGTGGTAGACGCGGGGGACATAAAACACAAGGCCTTAAAGCAGGGGAGCGGAGTTTATGTTCCAAGGAAAACTCAAGACTTTTGCCCCGACTTTCTGGTTGTCGCTGCATGACTCTGACCTTTTGTTGGTATACAAAACTGTTAACTGAAACAGTTTAGTAAATGACTGAAATTTGAAACTTGAATGTCACGTTAACCGGTCTTCACGTGACCAACTACACCATACCATTGGAATTATTGTGCACAACTTTTTGTACGATATCATATTAACCTGTGAATGCATTGACTTAGTAAGACCCACCAAGTATTGTAGGTGACTTGGTAACTACTACTATAGAAGGAGAGTTAAAATGTAACTTCCCGAATGTAAAACTTGTTTAAATGGTTTTGTTGTCTGACCGAATGTTTAACGGTTTCTTAGAAAGCTGATATGGCAGTAAAAAGATTATAGAAGCTATCCTATTTGCAAAACTTTAAAAAAGTACAAACATGTAAAATGGTCCAAATACATTGGTCAGTGTTAGAGCAAGGGTTAATATGGAGCAGGTATTAATTGGTCTTAAATGCTTATGTGATGAAATGCAAAAATGCTGCTAGTATAGAGTTCAGTAATGGGAATAATAATAGAAAATTAAAGGATGAAGGGAAATAACAATGGTGTAAACCTTAAATTGCTCAGGACCAACGCTCTTTAATACTTCTGCTTTTATCACGACCCCGTCTGGTAGCTCTTCCCCTTCTGCTGGCCAGCTGACAGCAGCCTTACTGTTTGGTTCACAGGATTATTATAATTTTCTGAAACAATCCCAGACATTTTAACTTTTTGACCTATTGACCAAAATGCAGATGGCTTTGTATCGATGATTCTCTTTCTGGAAGTGACATTCCCTGTTCTTTGGGTGTAGTTTTGTTTTATGTATGGAATCTTGTTGGACAATGTATGGGTTACACAATCGTGTTGTGGCTCCTGTGATGTGTTTTCTGTATTCCTCATTTTGTGCAAAGTATAGTATGTTGTGTTTACATTGGACAGGAAGCTATGGATGAAATTACTTGTGTATTGGGGTCATGTAATTCCGTGTGAGAGATGGGCCACAATTTTCATTTATGTGTCAGTGGCATGACACTTAAATGAAAAATCAGTCATTTATTATGGCTGTGAGATAAAAATTGTGTCTCTCAGAGGTAAAACACGACACTTGACAGGTAAACTATAACCTTGTGAATCAATCAAACCCACTTCCATGCTCTTACAGACAGAAACATCAAGAATCCATGTGGATTACATAGAGCCATTCTCCTCACGTTCAGCAAAGTTTGAGTTTTATTTTTATTTTTTTGGCTGCAGCTGGGTGTCCAACTCCTCTCGGAGAGGAAGCGCGGGAGGTCATCGAGACCTCTAGCTTCCTTAACCCTTTCCTTGATCACTGTACATCCATCCAGAACCCTGACCACTGCACAGTTCCAGATGCAACCAACCAGTTTGGACCCTCTCCTCCGCCACTGATATATAGTTTCATTCAGACGCACAGTAATTCTGTCAGCTTGGTATCAGATGGATGTGTGTCGGGGCTTATTAGCAGCTGTGGCTGCAGAATTACTGACTGCCGTGTCCTTCAGTTTACAGACAATATTGCAACGAAGATGGGGGGGGGGGGTTCAATCCAAAAACACACCCATCCCCCAGAGCAGAGCAGATGTGACTGAGGAGAGGTGGGGGTAGGTTAGGGAGAGGTGAGCAGGTTAGAAAGGTCTCAGACAACGCTTGTAAATACACAACGCGGGACATAAAGCAACACAAACACACAGAGCATCAGCACACACACTCACACACAAATACCAACACTCATCTCTTCTTTTTTCACCCTTGTTTTTAAAGGTCTTCCCATTTTCACTTGATCAGTTTTTGTCACCTATTTTGGTGAAATGCAGCTCTGGATAATATGCTTCTATTCATTTAGAATCAGAATCGAATTGAATGAGCGAATGAGGTTACACATTAAAAGAGGATCAGCCATGTGCAGTCGTGTCATAAACCCTCGTATACAAAACACAGTAATATAGAAAATACAATTTAAAAAGAGGATATTGATTTTCACTTCTCTACAACATGAACATAGAGGCTGTGGGAGACAGTGACAGTGAAATAATCAACACTATTGACAGGCTTTGCAGAATATTGATCACCATTATCAGTTTCTCTAACAAAGAGAAGGGAAAAAGCTACAGTGTATTCATGTATTCACTGGGTGAGCCCACACTGTGGCCTTGCTTTAAAGTGGACATATTATGCTTTCCTGTATTTTCTGTCATATGTACAATGTTATAATGTTGGATTTTAATGTTAAATGTAGCATTCAAATAAAAAGGTAAATACATTTTAGAGAAATTTCCATGAGCTAAAACGCTGTAATAAACGCGGTTTCAACTGTTTTTTGTCCCATACAGAGGGTGAAAACAAGTATATCAGTCATGTGCAGTCTGAAAAAGATAAAGTGTGTTTTTAACATTAAAGCATGTAAATATGTTCTAGTTAAAACTGAAACTACGAGTTAAAACTTGAAAGTGCTATATAATATTCGCCCTTTAAGATAATGTATTTTTATCTTTAACGCCCCCTTTGTGTCCGTCTTTGTGTGTGTGTGTGTGTGTGTGTGTGTGTGTGTTTGTGTGTGTGTTTCCTGAAGGTGGGAGATCAAATGAAGCTGCTCCATAACTGCTGGTCTGAACTTCTGGTCTTGGATCACATTTTCAGACAAGTGCAACATGGCCAGGAAGACAGTATCCTGCTGGTGACCGGCCAGGAGGTAACAACTCCCTCACACAACTTCCCATCAGCACAATGCACTGTCTGCTTCATTCACTTCCACTACACTACATTCAAAATGTGTATAAGGATTGGGCTTTTTTCCAAATTGTTGGACTGTATTTCCTGTGTGGAGGCCGATGTGTTTGCTCCATTTATCAAATGGACTAGAATGTAGACCAGATACCTTTGGAATATTTGGGTTTTCATTTATATGGCTTGAATGTAGTGGCCGAGACGCTTCAACAGAAATGCAAATGCTACAACACAAAAAAAAGAAGCTACAACACAAATGTTAAAGCCATAACATAAAAGCAAAAGCTACAATACAAATGCAAAAGTGACAATGGACATGAGCAACAACGAAATTAGCATAATTGGATGAAGTGATTCTTTTCTCTAATACGGATGATGCAGAATCATTAATAAATGAGTCATGTCAAAACAGTATATTTCCACGAGTGCGCTATGTTGGCAGTTAAAAAGTTACTCAGCTTGTTTGGTAGCTTGTTGGATAGTTAGTTAGCTAGCTTGCTAATTCTACCCATCATGCTTTCATGCTACACCTGGTTATAGAAAATGAGCCACAAATGAACAAAACTTGACTCATCTGGTGAGAGTATTGTACTTTTCTACACTTTTACAAGGGCAATTTCGGTGGGGACGGTGGGTAATTGTACCTATCAGATATTTACATTAATAATTTACAGGAAAGCATCTATTAAAACCAAGAAAGAGATTATCCCATCTGTTGGATAATGTTTCTGCCCATGTACTGTATATAAATGACTGATAAATAACCAGTAGCCTATGTTTTCAGGTGGAGCTGCCGTTCATCCTGTCCCAAGCTGAGGCGACTCTGTCCAGCATGGTCCAGAGAGGTCAGGAGCTAGCAGCGAGGCTGCGGGCGCTGCAGTTGGATCGCAGAGAGATTGCCTGTCTGAAATTCCTCCTCCTGTTCAACCCCAGTGAGTCTACTTTTCTGCTTCATCCGGTGATAAATATGCAGATATTGTTGAATTAAAAAACAAACAATAATGACTGCTAGTCAGCGGTCATCATCATCGGCAGCCCTGTCTCTTAAAGTATTGCGTTCCCATGTAACCAAAATGCATTCTCAGATGTATTTTGTATACATTTTGATAACATATTTAACACTTTTGATTGGTTAAGATCATGGTTTGGTCTAAATTAAGCATGCTTGTTACATAACGTAGGCTATGTTACGTGCGTGAGCCCATGTGCAGAGGCTCTCGTCCCCAAGAAAAATCTATATTGGCGCATACGTAACGTAATCTGGGGAGAAAATATGTTTCCCTCAAAACCTAATAAAGAATATTGTCGTTGTATGGGAACTTAATTTTTAGGAAACAAGGCTGCTAATTGTGATGTTTTTCATAAGATGATATCAGTTTGTTAGGCTTAAACAGCTCAAACTGGGAAACAGTTTCTCTTCCTTTAAATATTAGTGTAAGTAAGAGATTGAAAGATTGATCCTGGAGTGACCTATCTCAAAATAATTGGGATGTTGAACATAGGCCTGATCTTACACGTGTAGCCTGTAGATTGGGTGTTGCCAGAAGAGTGGTGGGTATAAATCAATCAACTTGGTGGGGCTGCAGGGCCATACTGATGCTGTACTTTGGCGGAATTTGAATAGCAACACAAACATTTTAATGAAAAAATGTCACAATTGCAGTTTATCTGCAATACCTCTTTATCTGTAAGGTTACAAGTGTTTTCCAAACTGGCCTTTTTCTCTTTAATAAATTCACTAAATTAAATTTCTAGGGTTGACAAAAGCCAATATTAACAAAGACATCCTCCTCCATTGTCCACTAATGGCATTCAAAAGAAACGTAATGGATGGGTCTATCATTTGAAGGGTCCTACATTCATGTAGCGGCTTTCGCAGATGGAGAGAGCATAGATGTGGCTTGCCTAGATTCTCAGAAGTGTTTGCTGTTTTGCGCTGGCAAGCGGGGAACAAAGAGCCTTTGAATGGGGAGAGCACTTGTCAGACAGAAAATACTTGCTGTGTTTGCCTGCAGCTTCATTGCTCGCACTCTCACTCTCCCTCATCTTCAGAGTCAGGTTTGTCGGGGGTAATTTAATTGCCCTTAAGCAGTTTCAAAAGATGATTCAGAACATTGATTCAAAACATTTAATTACTGTGTGAATAGATTCTCCAAGATGGGCTCAGCTGATGCTGAATGCCGGTCCAACGGAGGGCTCGGCTATTGTCACACCAACGCGTACACAAACACACATACACTCTCACACACACACACAGACACACAATCACACTCTCATGCACGCACGCACGCAGTTTATTTCTCCTTTCTGATATGAACTTACTTATATACAGTACCATTACAATACTAACATACTAGAGCAGACTATTTTTTCTCTAAATGAAAATAGTCACATTGTTAACTCAATATTGTCTTTCAGTAGCTTGAGTGCAAAAACACTTCTGGGCAAAACGTAGTCAGCTTCCATTCAAGTATGTAATTGTTTGTTGAAAGAATCTGCAAAGGAAAACAGGAATCTTCTAGAAGGCAAGTACTTTCCCTATACATTTCATCCATCGTAGGAGAGACTTGGGAAACCAAGCTATTTAGAACTGACGCAGTCCCCCGGATGAAAGCCAAAACCTCTTCAAAGCACCTTTACCCAAGTTCATTTGCCCTTGATTTGAACCCTTTCTTTGATTCACTTGGTACCTAACCTACAAAGATTTTCTTTTAAACACCGAGATAACATACCCCACTGCGCAACAAACCAGCTGCTTACCAGTACATGACACTAGAAAACCAAACAACGTAGAAAGCATCCAAAACCCAGGGGACCAAAACATCTGTACTTATATCCTGGATGGGTAAGAAATAGTAAGGAAACAAAGTTGGATAAACCAAATGTAAGTTTATTGAGTATAATTGAATAAAAACAAAGTGGTGTGGACTGGTCAAAGAAATAAAATGGATACAATGACCATTGTTATCAAAATCAATGTCAGGTTAGAGCAGCAGCCACTTTTATGTTTATCCTGTATATGTCTTGCATTTCCAGACCTATGTCCACAGCGCTGCAAAGGAGGGTCTGGCACAAGTCTATACAGCCTTCCGGGATGGGAGAAAAATGTGCTTTGGTTAATTGGCATTTCTTTAAACCAATCACAATTGTCTTGGGCTACAGTGCTTGACAGAGCCACGGTGCCTCTGCAAAATAGCCTCGCGAAGGAACTTGTTTTGGTAGGACATGTGTACGTTCAAAAGTTGTTTAGGCATGCAAGAGAAAACTCAGATTGGACAGATAGTCTAGCTGTCTGGATTTACCCTGCAGAGATCTGAGGAGCAGTTAACCATAGTCCTCATGAATCGTCCAGAGTTTAGACACAAAGGAAAAGGAAGGTAACGTTCATTTGGCCGAAAATTAGGGACATCTGGCAGAACCTCCGGTGGCACCAGAGCAATCCAAAATGTCAGTCAATTGTTTTGTCCTAATCAAATGGCCACAGCAAAGCATGGTCCATTGCTCTTTTATCCATTGCATTTAAATGGGACAGCCAGACACATCAGCAGTTTCAAAGTTTCCCTCACTGAGTCATGATCTGTGTTTGTCCTCTGTGTGTGTGTGTGTGTCTGTTTGTGTGCAGATGTGAAGCTGCTGGAAGACCAGGCATTCGTGGAGGGCGTCCAGGAGCAGGTGAACGGGGCTCTGCTGGAGTACACTCTGTCCACCTACCCTCAGTTCCAGGAGAAGTTCAGCCAGCTGGTTGTGCGGCTGCCGGAGCTGCGCTCCCTCAGCACCCAGGCGGAGGACTACCTGTGCTACATGCATTTGAGCGGAGAGGTGCCCTGCAACAACCTGCTCATCGAGATGCTGCACGCTAAGCGAGCGTGTGTGTGAGGTGCACACAGTGTGCGCCGTCGAAATGTGTTGTTTCTCTAGCCGAGACTGTGTTTGGGAGGGAAAGTGTGAGCGAGATGAGAAATCGTGGTGAGGTTTTCATATCCTGCAGAGCTACATTAACGTGACCCTTATAAACTGGATTTTCTACCCTGTTTGCAAACATCTAAAATTAAATCTGCCTGTAGAGTTATATTATATCCTTTTTGACTAAATATCACATGAATCCAAAGTCACAGACAATGATTTTCTATCCCACAAAGCCGTTCAGCAAACATTTAGACTCAGAGGAGGAATCTTTAGCCTGAATCAGTGCAGTCATGAAGACTGATGACTGCATCATTTTTGAAACATTCACACCTAAATGTCGTTCAGATATTACTGTAAAACGGTTTCCAACGCCAATTTAGGAATTCTATTGTGAAATCTGGTGCTGGGTTGGTCGATGTTGAAGTGACACATCACAAAAATGGGACTATGTGCATGAAAACATCTGTTGAATGCTTTCTAGGTGAGCGAATGTGAGCTTTTCCAAACAGATGTAGTAGTTTCTTTTCAGAAATTTCAATTTAGTGATAAATGAGTCCTTTTTGATCAAAACACAGTCCCTAGATTATTCTTAATCCTGTTTCAGATGAAGACGGACTTCAGGATAACACACTCTGGTCTTGTCAGACTAGACTAGTCATGTCAACACTTGTTTGTTTTGCCACTAGTGTTAAAAAAAGAAAGAACACTCTATGGGAGTCAATATAGTTTTGTTTTAATGTATTTAGATGTTAATATATTGATATATATAGAAGCCAGACATGTTAACAAAAACATATTCTTATCTAGTCATTCATCAAACCCTTACCAAGAAAGAGTAAATGAAAGGGAGTGAGAGACAGGTAGGAAAGAAGGACAAGGACAAAGAAAAGGGGAGATAAAAGAGATAATAGAGGAGAGGAAAAAGACACATCAATGTGCAAATGATAAGGGAGAGATGAATGAAAAAGACAGCATTTGTCTTTCTTTAAGTAAAGATGTGAGTAGCCACAAGCAGCATGCAATTTTTTTATGTTTTTACCAAGTAGACAGACACGCACAGGGAAGGGCAAAGATGCGTCTGGCAAAATTAGGTTTCAACTTTCTTTGTCAAATTTGATTTTGTTTATTGGTTAATGCCTTCAGAAAAAATAGGTCTTTGTAAAAAAAAAAAACTCATGTTTCTTGTTCACACTCACATTTGTGTCACTTTTCAACACACTGTACTGTAGGTGGACTATAGACCGACTGATCTGGGTGTGTGCTCAGACTGAGATGTTTTGCACTGAAGCTGCAGTAGAGATGGTTTTAGTAGCCTTAATGAAAATGTATACCTACTGCCAAATGTATTGATGCTCATTATTTTTTGCTTATATTCAACAAATCCCATGACAAAACCAACAATGTGCTTGTCTGTCTCTCAATACTTTTGGCGTTTACGACCCTCAAGTCTGTTGGAAATTTTGCATTTTTTGCTTGTTTGGGGAGGGAGTCACGTATAAGGTAGTCTCGCTTTGCCACACCTTTCTCCCAAAGCATGCTGGACGAATGTCTGGCTACGCCATACAGCATCCGAGGAAATACTCAGGGAAAACGTGCTCTGGCATTTTGGAATTTCTTTAACCCTTGTGTGGTGTTCATAGTTTTGTTGCACAGCCTACTGTTCCCTTTCTGATGGAGCCACCACGTTATTAGGCTTTTAAATCAATACAGCCATAAGAATTAATGTAAAACTTAACAGATGTTAACTTTAACTCAGTTTCCAATGATATAAACATCATTTATGGTTCATTGTTTCCATTTACCCCTGGGAGATCACTTTTATGAGTAGTTGACCATTCGTTTTTTGTGAGAAAACAAGGAAATTCAACAACATAGCAGGTACATTTAAATATACTCGGTCCAGTAGGCCCGAAAACCCCGTATATAATACTTATATAATATTTACAATATTTAGGGGTGGGTTTGTGTGTGTGTTGCGGGGGGGGGGGGTACCCTTTGCATTCACTGAAAATAAGTCATTTTTCATCTTGGTCACAGAAAATGATCCAAGGCCAATAAGTTTGAGTTAGAAAAAGTTATAAATAGCATAATCTTCTTTTAGCAAACATTGAAAACAGGTCCCACAGACCGGAACACCACACAAGGGTTAAACCAATCACAATCGCCTTGGGCGGTTCTAGGCACCGGGCAGAGCCATGGTACCGCTACAAAATAGCCTCTTTTTTTGGTGGAACATGTGTACGTTTAAAAGTTGTGTTAGTCGTGCAACAGAAAAATCAGAGTGGACAGATAGTCTAGCTAGCTGTCTGGATTTACACTGCAGAGATCTGAAGAGCAGTTAACCATAGTGCTCATGAATTCACCCGAGTTTAGAATTACAACACAAAGAAAGAGGAAGGTAACGGACATCTGGCTAAAATAAAGGACATCTGGTGGAATTTCCCGCGGCACCGGAGCAATCCCGTTAGTGGAACGTCGTGAATATAAACTAACGTTAGTTTAGTGTTGGGATCCCACAGTCTCTCCATTCTCCTTGCTAATTCTTCACAACTGTTTCCACTTTTAACTTCATTAAAGCTCAGTTTTTTCGGGTCAGCAGCTTCTAAAAAACTGAAGTTATTTTCTCCACTGGTAGTGAATATCAGCAGCTTCTAGGCATGTTTCTGTTGTTTGCTAGCAGACTAAAATGACGAGGATGCGCCTTCACGCAATACAAGACGATAGAGAGCGGAGAGCTCCTTCTCCCCTCCGCTGGGCAAGGCTTTGATCACAGCACCTGACCTTTTGTAATCACTTTTAAAATGAGTCGGGTTTTCTGGAACCATGCTAGAAGAGACAGTATTTAACACAGAGCAATTTCTATATTATTTGACCCACAACTGTCCCCTATATATCATTAAATGAATAAGCAAGTAAGTTTTTATACAGAATGTTGTTCTTGTCAGGTTGATGAGTGTTACCGTCATGGGTCACTAAAACTCTCCACTGATAAGAGTGTCGGACATATTCCGGCATATTGTGAAGATTTGAAGCAAAAATATCTTATCAGACAAGCAGTGGAGAGCACTGCAAGCCTTATCAGCCCCATACACAGTATCAGAAACCTGCAGAAACTATGGGTCTAAAACAGTGTTCTGTGTGTTTGTAGCAGTCATCTGTGGCAGTTACTATGTTGAAAAGTAACACTAATGTATTCTGTCCCAAACTGGACTCCCAGATTTATGACAAGTTTTTTTTTTTTTAAAGCACATGACTCTCAGCGATGATGACAATGTAACTGATATTCACGTCACAGTCTCCAAGACAGAGACACAGTCAAAGCAGTGTTTGTAATATTGTGCAGCTCTACTTTCTCACTGTGGCCATTTAAAAATCATTCATTTCAAGGTATCGTAGACAATCACTCCGCCTGCCTTAACTTAACGCCTGCCCGAAAACACACACACACAGACACACACACACACACACACACACACACACACCCCTTGGTTTTCCAGTTGAGATTGAGCTGTGTGTTAGCACTCTGTACAGTATATTTATGTTGTGAATTGAATATTTACTGCAAGGTGAAGCGAAAAAGTTCTCTGCTTTTATGTTGAGGTCAAATCGCTACTGTTGTGGAACCGATTCTCTTGATATTGCCTTTGTTTTAGCTCTTTGTTCACTTTTTTAAATTTATTTTTTTCCTGTGAGTTGACAGTCCGTCTTAAACTTAACAATGTCTTTTTTCTCCCAAAAGAGAAAGTGACCAAAATACTTTATTCCTTTAAATATATTTTATTGTAACAGCATCAAACCAATAAATTCCAGTGAAGTAAGGCTCCACTTGTGTGTCGGCTATTATTTCAACAACATTCATCGGTTGTGCACAGATGATACCGAGTCATATGTACAAGATTCATTACATCAGTCATAGCGTGGCTGTTATTTAGCCTTAGTCTGACTTAGAAAGATTATTCACATCAGTTACATTCTAAAATACTAAACAGCAGTTTTGCAACCAAATCCTTACAGGGAAGTCATCGTTAAATCAGTCTTACTGTTACATCTGTCATCAAAGAGTTGTTTTTTAAATTGTATGTTTTCATATATGAGGATTATGATTACATGCAAGTGATTACATTTCATAGTAGAACACAAGTCCTTAAATGGAAATTGATTTGTTCCTCAAATGTCCAGCTATAAAACGTCCAAATGTAGAACATGTCGATCATGTGGCAGATTACAACATCATGTCTGACAAAATGAGGTGAGGGAACATTTGGGCAAAAGAGAAGCTGGTTTAAGTAGTACTGAGTAACCCAGAAATGAAGCAAATGTGAGATGAATGGGATGAAAATCCTTGGTTGCTGCCGCTTTTATCAGTACTCCACAGTTCAAGATCAATGACTGATAGACTAGTTTTCAAATAGTGTTTTCAATGCACTTGACTCATGCTATGTGGGATAGCACCACACACTCACAATGTCAAGGAAAACTACAATACCCATGTCCACAGCCTTTAGCAATTTGATGCCAAGTGGGTTTGATTGCCTGCAACCCCGCGGCAATTTCTTTTTTTTTCTTAAGATTACTTTCTGGGGCTTTTTTGGCCTTTGTTTGATACGATAGTTGAAGAAGGGGAGGGGGGGGGGAGAGAGAGAGAGAGAGAGAGAGAGAGAGAGAGAGAGAGAGAGAGAGAGAGGGATGACATGGAGAAAAAGACCGCGGGTCAGACTTGAACCTTAGCCACTGCTGTATCAACTGAGCCTTGGTGTATGGGCCGCACTCTCAACTAGGTGAGCTACCAGGGCGCACTGCAGCAATTTGATTGGCTTTGAAGCAAGGTGGATGGTAGTTTCTTTTAAACTTTTAAAGATTATAGTAGCTGTGTTCACCATGACGATTGGAATCTCTTCTCCAGCACTAATGTGAGTCTGCAGTCTGAGAGAAAAATCCGACATTGAACACCTCGGTGCCAGCTAGCCTCAAAATATTATCATTATTATTGTTGTTCTTTTCCTGGTTTAAAAGGCTAAATTACAGTAAAGGGATGTCATTTTCTGACTTTACCAGACTGGTCTAGCTGCACTTTCATTTGAATTTATCCAATTAGTCATTATATCACATTACTGGGGATTACTTATCAAAACTTACAGTGTCTGTTAATATTTTGTGAAAACAACAACAGTCAACACTACAATTTTGCTTCAACATCGACATTGATGTATTTGGTCAAATATATTGATATTATCATGATATTACAGTGACATCACGTTTTCTCCATGTCGCCTATCTCTGATACAGTCTTGTTTATTTATTTTGTAGAAATCATCAACAATAACACTTTACAAGAAGGCATTTTGAAATTTGGTCGTCTGCAATATAAAGGAAACTTGTTTTGGTGGAACATGTGTTGTTCAAAGATTGTTTTAGCATAACGAAACTTAGATTGGACAGATAGTCTAGCTAGCTGTCTGGATTTACCCTGCAGAGATCCATGGGCCTCATCAATCCAGCCTAGTTTTAACAGCAACACAAAGAAAGAAAAAGGTAACGGACATCTGGCCTAAAAGAGTGAAATGTGTCATTTTAATGGGATAATCAAAAACACACATTGAATGCAATGTGTTGCATTCGTCTGTGTTGACTGCTGTCTGTCTGTGTTGTATTTTTAAATTGTATTTTATGTCCTTTTAAACTGTACGCACTGTACGTCTTTTTTTATTTCATTGCCCTCTTTTCCTTTCCTCTAAGTGGCTTTGTCAGGCCGCCTTTGCAAAGTATAATCCTAATTAAATGACTTGCCTGTAAAAAATAAAAGGTTAAAGAAAGGAGTTGAGGGAAATTGATCTGATCTAATGACATAGTGAGAGAAGGCAGAGCTGGCTTTTTCATCCTTCCTTTATGCCTATTTTATTCCAAACCCTCCCTCCCAACAGAGACCGTTCTCACTCCCAACTGGGGAAATGCTAACGCTTGGTCAGTGGCTCTCAGCGTCACACATCAACGCTTAAATCCCCCTTTTAAGTGTCTGTACGGGACGCACCGGGCTGCAGCTTTACCGCGGCGCTGTACTCCGCCTATGGAAGCAGGTTGGGGGTGGCTGGCCAAACAAGACAGGACTTTCACCCAGGACACCTAAAACTTAAAATTTGTAAACCCACCCACAATCTTTTCCTAAACCTCACTGTCCCATTCTGTGTTCTGTGTGCCGTATGACAGTTAAACAGACATCCCGAACCAGAGCGCCAAAATGTGACGCCCGGAGTCCCGACCAAGCGCGTCTTAATAAGACGCTAAAGGAGACTTTTTGCATGAATAACAAACGCCAAAGACACCTAACTAAGTATCGAATTTTGAAGGGGGTTAGAATGTGTTTGTGTGTGTGTGTGTGTGTGTGGCGGCAGTACTCTTCTTAAGGTGTGATCTGCTTCTGTGTCCAGTTCTCCATTTATTCTCAGCGTGGTGCATGCGTATTGTAGCCGAGTATCAGGATCCACTCCACTCCAAGTTCAACAACCTGTGGGGAAATAAAGTGAAAGGCGCTTTGCAACGACTCCTGGCTCAATCTGATGTTTAATGTTTTCGCATGACAGCAGTGCGAGCGTGTTTGTGTACAAAAGAGAAAGCAAGAAAAGGAGGGGAAATGTAATGCGGAGGGAGAGAGAGCAGGTGTTGGAGTGGTTAATGGCTGACAGCTTGAATAGCCAGCCCTGTCCGTCCCTGATTAAGGGAATGAACTTCTCCTTTTGTCTCGTCCGTCAACAATGAAGCACTCAAACACCATCCATCAGGCGCTGCTCACAGACGGCTAAACATTTAATTTATCTAAAAAACTTCCTTTTTACCTTACTGCCAGGCAATTTAGAGACATTGACAGTGACTTGACCCTCTGGGAAAAAAATTGGGACCATCTGTTGTGTTTGCCTGCACATTCAAATCAACAAAAGGCCCCAAGGGCAGTTTTCACACAGGCCTAATGCGTGTACACTGTGCAGGTAAATGGAGACAACCTACGGAAGAAAAAAAAATATATATATATATATGTATACATGTATGTTTATGTATACATATATATATATATATTTTTTTTTGCTCTTTCTCTTCCAATCAGTTGTCAATCATTTCGATTTAAGTCATTGTTAGATTAGACGCTTTCTTCAACCGTTCATGCTTTACATTTCTGGGTTTTGCTGAATGACAATTGAAAGCAATCTTGAATTGATTAGTTGCTAGCTGCAATACAATTCCAGGTTCTTGAATATGAAAAATGCCTTGAATGTAAACAAGACAGAAAAAGACATTTGAGGAAGTCATCTTAATCATCAAATATTGATCGCCATTTTTCACTATGAGTATTTCCTATTGAAAAGATAGCCGACGTGAGTATTTCTCTTCTTATAAAATCTAATATTTGACAAGGGAGCAAAGATTTCCTGCCTATATTTCACAGCTTAAAGTCTGTTCTTGTGATGCTGGGACCCTTCACTGTCTCTATGTGGGCTCAATAACATTCACCTTATTCACATTTTTAACTTATAACAACTATTTAACGATTCATGACCAATATCAAGAGGTGTTGTACCTGATGGCTTGAACCCAGTCAGCTGGACCACCTGTTTGAAAAGACATACAGTACACAATACTCAGTCATGTTGAAACAGTGTCATATGCTTAGTTGTTGGAGGGATATTGAATACATGTTACCCACTTGATTTCCTGATGCTGGTTTCAAGGAAAAACTCACAAGGCTTTCCTTCCTGAAGCTCTCTGTAAGACAAAAAACACACTCATTTGTTTTTAAAGTTTGCATTTTTGTATAAAGTTCAACACATGTAAGACAAAAACACGCAAGCAACCCCAATCACGGTACAACAAGCACTTTATAAAATGTACACAAAGAAACAACAATGTAAACACTATGAATGCCCAAAGAACTTTTTTTTCAGTATTAAATCTTTTGTCTTACGTTTGTTATTTTGCCTTCTGAACAGTTAATTGCTGCTGAGTGATGGGACAAACCAAAATATGATGATAATGTAAAATGGGATCATCTGCAATCTGAGCTCTATCCTTATCACTCATAATTCACTTATTTCAGCCACAAAAAGCAATGAAAGTGCAGAATAGAGTCATATTTACAGCAGAGGTGGACATGTCAGTGAAGTGGTCCCAGCTTTAGATCAACAGTGAACGCTTTGTGAACAACTCTGGTTCTGAAGGGGATTTTCCCTGTACAATGTCTCCGTTGACGTTTCTGAAAATGCTTACAGCAAGATTTTTAAAGGTCTAGTATGTGATACTGACAGCTAGCGTCTAAAATGGTTACTGCAGTCCAATTTGAAAATACTGGAGAGAGCCCCTCCTCCCCACACTCAAAGTTTACGGGGGTGCCAGGTAGAGAGTTCTGAACCCAACGTCCCACAACGTCAACGTTAGCTAGATGCTAATCCGGCACTCTTGGACATTAACGTTACCCCACAGCGCAGTGGAGTTCCTAGACGCTGCTGTGTTGACGGTTGTAAAAACCTGCCCTCTCGCGGAGCTCTGTACCTGGCTGACAGTCACCTGTTATCGGCTAAACGTAACAACAACAACAAAAACAGCAACCGTTTTCTCGGCTTAAAATTACTGCAACAACTGCTAAAAGACTGCGACATCATGACCGTCTGTGCCCCGGTCATAGTCACCGTTTGACTGTTACGACCCCGGGGAAGCTGGGAAAGAATTTCAGCAGGGGGAATATTATCGGTTCAACTACTTTCCTGTAAACATTTCTAAATAAAAATTAAAATAATGTATAATCTTATTTCCATTCGTCTAACTTTATATGTCAATGAATACAAATAGTTGTTTATGATCTACAAAATAATTCACTAAAACAGCTATACACTGTACATTAAACAGTATGGTTGCATGTCAGGGAATCAGCTTAACTGTTACACATGCACGCACGCACAGACGCACGCACGCACAGACGCACGCACGCACGCACAGACGCACGCACACACGCACGCACGCACACACGCATGCACGCACGCACAACCCTCTGTTTACCAACCGTTCTTGATGACCAATGACGTGGAGGTGGAGCTAGGCGGTCCAGAAGTCTCACTGGTCTCAGGGCTGGAGGGGGTCAGTGGACTGCGGCCCCAGGAGGTGATCGGGGCCCTCTGGGAAGGGAGGAAGCTGGTTGGCTGGGAACAGTTCTGAAAATACATCCCAACCCAATCAGAAGTGTTTTAACGTGAGGATTGGATCCTAAATGTCCATGTTCAAATCACATGTCAAAACTCACTTTTTTAGATTTGCTTTTAAATGTGTGTATCCAAATAGTGTGTACACAATGTGGAGTACTTTTTTATAACTCTGTAAAGGTTCTTTGACTGTTGTTAAAAGGGCTTTATAAATAAAATGAATTAGCATTATGATTATTATAAAGTATAACATATGGACTAATCTACTACACTACTATTAAAGCAAAAAAAGAGAGAGGGAGTTTTGTTTCTGTCCCGTACTAATGGGCCTGACCACTGCTGTGTGCTTTTTACTCACTCACCGTGAAAGATAAGGCCTTTCTCTTTTCTTTGATCCTCTTTATGGCATTCCTCACCTAAATGAAAAGCAGCGTTTACACCCACTGGTTTTGCAGCTTCACATACCGTACAAAGATACATTTCGATATTCTGCCTCAGTGGAGACATGCAGCAGCACTGACAATGGACTGAATACCACCTTACCTCACTGTTGTAAACAGCGTACACCAAGAAGATGTACAGGCCCTGCAGAGAGGAGAGAGGGATGAGAGGCATGTCAAAAGTGGAAAGAAAAAAATTCCAATTCCATTCACACAGCTTTTGTTGACAATTCCTCATCAAATCCATTTAGTACTCAGCTCATTCTTAGACAAACTCTGCTTCTCTCCTCACCAACAAAAAGGGAACCATGTATTGCAAAATACCTCTTTATGTGCTTAATTTCAGCACGGTGCGGCACTTAACTCATTGCTGAACTGAATCCACGTTGGATCTCTCCATTGTATCTGGGATTTGGGCAAAGTGTTTTCACTAAGAAGTGGGTTGTTGACCTCCTGTACATCCAGTGATGTGCTGAAGAAGCGGGGGAACCCTTCATTATAAAGGCTCCACTGCAGTAGGAGCCTAGTCTCACATAGCCAGACCTTCCTCCACATCACTGCTGAGGAGGGTCTGGCTAGTCCACACAGCATTCCGGGGTGGAGGGAAAACGGGCTCTGGTTTGATGGCATTTCTTTAAACCGATGTGTTGGATTTGTTATTACCCATAGCGCTTTGTTGAATGGTCTCAACGTTTTCTTTCATGTGAAATCTAGTTCACTAGAGAGGTAACTTAGTATTTGAAGTAACGTAGCTCAGCGTAAAATCTTTCAGGAATACCGCTGTTACCAAATATATAATTTATCATGGTGTGTATACCTGTAGCATATCTGCAACTAGTCTCTCCTGATTGAAATGCAGCTCAGTGTAAGTCCTATCAGGAAGACCCAACTTTTAATCAATGCTCTATCTAACTCAGATTCAGCTGTTGGAGGCTTTCACCTGTCTGCTTAACCAATCAGAATCATACACAAAATTGCTAGGGCCAATCACAGAGTTACAACTCTGCTTTAAATAATCGTTTCTCTCTTTGCTATTCAGCTGTTGTTGCCAGCAAGGAGTGCAACCCTCCACCTCTCCTTCCACCTCCAGTCATCTACTCCAGGAGCCCGAGTCTGGAGCCTCCTCCGGTCCTGTCTTCGGGCCCCTTTCTCCCCCCCACCGGTGTCTAGGTTACATCCGGGGGTCTGATGGTTCTCTACCCCTATGTATATACAAAATATTTGTATAGCGATGGAGTCTAATCGCCAAAGACTTTGTATCTTAATTGAGCTGTACAATAAACCTTATTTGGATATCTGCATCAAGAAATTGTTGGTGAGGGTCATGCCTTTTTTCCCAATCATTTTAAAGGGTCATGGAAAAATGTCCTAATAGCAAAGGGAAGGTCAAGTTTTTTTTGACTAAAGACTAAAAAACTAACATAAACAAAAAGTCCCTTATTCATAGCCTTCTGATAAAATAGCTTCTGTTTCCTCCACATTGTTACGTTTTTGTATTGGTAATGCTATTTGACCAGTTAGCGAGCAAGCAAGCTACATTAGCCAGCAGCTAAAACCACAACATCACAAGATAGTTCACGTCAGTCTGGTCCCTTTTTGGATGTTTTCAGCACTGGGGGGAAAGGGGTTTCAATCAAACAATCATGGACGGCCATAATGGTTTTGAAATGACTGCTTTGTTGTTGCTTTGTTTGCTTTGTTTTGTGTTCATGTGCATTGTGTGCTGGTATCAGACCCATAGTGCGATGCAAAGTGTAGTTATTTGTAGGCTGGAGAACTGTCTGTGAGAGCCATATGGAAGCAATCCCAGCCCACTTTTTCAGAATTACAGCCCCTTTAATGAAAAACAACTCATGAAAAGATTTCATTATTTTAACATGAATTATTGGGTATAATCCAAGGGTTATATAATCTCATAAATATGTGAATTTAAATGACAGAAATATAGTAGCTATACTGCAGTGTGTAGACGTGTATTTACATGCACCACACTTTTGTCTTGTAATCAAAAAATATGCGTTAATCAGACAGCCTAAATAAATCAGTGGTGATACAGGTATTTAGTGGACAGAAGGAGAAGATTGAGTGAGATCAGAGACTAAGGCTAGTTTAGTAGATTTAAACCTATTTTTCAGCCCTGTTTTGCCGTCATGGCCCTCACTTTGCTTGCATGGCCCACAAAGACTCTCTCCGTCACACTTTGCTTTTATAGACTGTTGAAGCAGCCCAGTAAAATAACCGTTTTGAAAGAAGAAGAAGAAGAAGATGGGCTGGCTCAGCATTATCCTCCTACTTACATGAGGAAGAACTCCTACTGTAGCGTTATCTGCCCTCAGCTGGACACTGGCAGTAAATCTAAATTAACTAGCAGCTCTCCGGGGGTCACCCAGGGGCTAGCTCGTTTTGATTAATTAAAGACCAAGGGAGAGCACAGAGGGGTGGGTGGGATAAGGATGGACAGGGAGAGAGATGAATACAATGGACTGAAAGTATAAGAATAACAGGGACAGTGTAAAGTATTAGGGTCCAAGTGAGGGAAGAGTGTCTGAGGAGGAAGTAACTGCGGTGTTATCAGGGGAGGAGAACTGGAGGTAGATGTGGTATGACCTGCTGTTTCAAAGGACTCACTGCCTTCTCCCACACACACACAAACACACGTACACTTACAAGCATGCTCACACACGCACACGCACACACATACACACACGCACACACACACGCACACACACACCCAGGAACAAAAACGCACGCTCACACACACGAACATGCGCATGCACCAAGGTTATTATAGTTTTGCATTTTTCATTAGTTTTTATTTTTATTTTGTTTACAATTTTTGTTTTCAAATTCAGTTTAGGTAGATTAGTTTTTTAAGTGGGTTTGCTGGTTTGGTTGAGTTTTAATTTTTTTTAGTGTTGCTTAATCTTTCTTTGTAGTATGGGTAATAACCCATATAACTTATATGTTGGGGGATTCAAAAAGGTTGATAAAAGTATTGTGTTATAAGAACTCAACAAAAACAGTATACAATTTTAGAAATATGTATTCACAATGTATTAAACAATAACACCAGCACATAACATCTAGCCTATATATGGTCATTAATATGTAAACAGTCTACACATGACGCCACAGTAAGTGCAGAATGTGTGATGAAGACACACATCAACAGGTGTTTTTTCAACCTTGGTTCGAGTACAGCGGTAAACTTTTGGAAGTCAGTCAACTCACACAGTTGTGTAGACATCCCAGTATAAATGTACATATTACCCCATGCTTCCTCCTAATTATGGTGTTCCTGCGTATTTACTAACCAGCTATCAGGTGGCCAGTGAATGCCCTCCTGTAGTGTTCTCTGTCCTGCGGTTGTCTTCGTCATGCTACCCGGCCCTGGATCCATACATCCATGCCCTGTATCGGGGTTAGCTTCTGTCTCAGGGAAAGGGTGCTTATTGTTCCCCTTTACCTTGGTAAAGGTCACATAGCATGACAATTTCACTTGAGTTTCATGAGTTTTTTTTTTAACATTGATATGAGTTCCCCCAGCCTGCCTATGGTCCCCCAGTGACTAGAAATGGCAATAGGTGTAAACCATGTCCTGGGTATCCTGCTCTGCCTTTTTTCGAAAATGAAAGCTCGGATCTGAAATATGCTTCTTATGACATTATAAAGCTACAGTCTCACAAATGGCACGTCCTAAGGAAAGCTCATTGTGGGACTGGCTCTTGTGGCTGTAATTCTGCACCAAGGCTGAATTTTGGGAAAGAGACTTCAGATATGGTAATAGCGACCACTAAGGTCTCCAGAAAAGCGACTTCAGATACAGAAGATACGGGACCAGTAAGGCCTATATAAAACCATCCAAAGGGCACCATGTCATGAGACCTTACGTTGAAACCTGAAGTTAAGCTACGTTAGCACGCTTCTCAAATTCAAATTTGTGGGATTTTTCCCTTTAATAAATTGTCCACATATCTTACCCCCTTCCACTGCAAGGCACTTGCTTTTATCTGACAAATTCATTATCAAATAGGTCTCTGCTGCTTTCTTCCAACTTCCAGTTCCGCCATGATGCCAGGCGAAGGGCACGCATAGGGAATCTTGGAATGTATGGATTCCCAGTCAGAAACTATATATGTCTACAGGAAATGTCAACTCTGAAAGATATAACATAATTTTGTCTATGAGAGATTACATGAAGAATCAGATTGATCATGTTGATATGGATTGCGGAGCCTCCGCGCTGGACCTAGCCTAACTGTGTCGGTGTGCTGTTTGCTGCAGAGTATGCACGTTTCCTTTATAGAGTTCTTTTTGATGAAAAAGTCAACTGCCTGCTATTTCAGAAAACCACGCCAGGAAAGTGGTGAAAGTTTGTGTGTTTACCTGGGTGGCATTGAGAGCAATGAAGACGTAGGCGACTACTACCGACAGATGGACCAGCACTCCACACAGCCAGGTCAGCCCCAGCACTGGCAGCAGGATGAGAACTGGACGGGTCACAGCCCTGCAAACACACATAGAAAGATGATTCATCAGTGCTCTGTTACTGCATACATTCTAGTTGTCAAGCCTTTTACAAAAATAGTGTAGACAGAAAAAAATGCCAGCAAAGTGGATTTTCCAAGGTATTTTGATGACATTCTCTTTTAGAATATTTCCTCCTTGAATCCTCATCAAACATCTCTGCACAGCAAAAGATTTTACCGCCTACCACAGTTCTAGCTCTGTTCCTTTCAGTGATCCTGGTGCTTATACAGCCAAAAACCATTTAATGGGGCAAGACAGTAAAGGTTGCCTTTGTTCAAACCACTATTGTTGTCACACTGCTGCACCTGGGTATAGAGATTGAGTTTTCAGGCTGCACTGTGTCTGCAAGGACAAAGCCGGCACTCACTTCCCTCTCTTCCCTTTTATTTGTGAAAGTTGTTTTTCCCACAGATCTTCTGAAAAGCACTGTAGAGCTGGCAGAGACATGGACTTTTAGCGAGGGAATGAGGGTGGCAACGCAGTGGCATTTCCATCAGTCAGAGACAAAATCTGAATGGGAAACTACAGTAGGGAAATGCAGAAGTTCAATCTACATGTGGAAGCTTGAATCTTCTGTGTTGTCTGCACGGCGGTGCACTGTTTAGCATTGTTGCATTGCAGCATAAAGGTTCAAACCATAGACTGTTAAAATAATGGATTCCAGCTTCCAGCTATATGTTGTCAGAAATGCAATCCCCATTATGCATATGGGCAGAAGTCATCTGCACCATTGTGGCATTGGTGGCTAAGTTGATGGAAATGTTGCTTTCATAACTATACAGTAGCTGAATTAGTAGACATGCTTGTACGATCATCCTGTAACCATAGCAACAAACCAACAGACCTGACAGACCTCTGACTGGCAATACATTGAAGCAAAGTGGTTGAAAGACAAAAATATATATTTCTTTTAATGAAGCAGAATGTTTCTTTACTACAAGCTCATTTCAAGCAAGGCACCTTTATTTATATAGCACATTTCAGCAACAATAGATGATTCATCATAGCGTTCAAAGCAGTTTTTAAAGAGACATGCGGTGCATGTAAACTGAACGCTGCTTCTCCATGTTTAGTTCTGACTCTGTGGGCAGAGAGCAGACCTCTTCCCAGACGTGCAAACGTAGTTCGCCCCCTAAACTATTAAGTGCATTCATTAAGCAACAGCAGTATTTTCAATACTCTGAAAGACCGTAAGCCAGCGTAAAGACCTCAGAACTGGAGTGATGTGGCCCACTTTCTTAGGCTACATTTACATTGCTACATTTTGGTGTACAATAAATAGCTTTTGCTACGGTTACACCTCGCATCCCCCCATCGTTTCAGAGCCCCTGAATGGGAGAAATGTGGAAACACTTCTGACCTGTTTTGGTTTGGAATCTGCGGGGTTGTTTTGCAGTCTCAATGGCCGACGACGAAGACCATCGCCAATGCCCGATTGGGACATGACGGTCAGGTACTAACATTATCGTGGCAACTACCAACTGGTGGAGTATACATGCTGCCTCCTATCAATACCCAGTATACAAGGATGTTGATGGTTTGGGCATGTTAGTTTAAGCGGAAATTAGTTCTTCTACTGAAGCTTTTGCCTCAAAACTTGCTTAAAAACCAAAATTTAGCAAAACAAAAATGTAATTTAAATGCCGCCTTAAGCCCTATTCGTATGGGACTAGTATTACTTGGTGACCTCTGGTCATTTCTAATGTTATGGCGGTTGTCTGTGATAGTAATCCCAGCCATGTCTGTAATTTGTTCAAATAACCTACCATATTTGACCATACCCAGAGGTCCTGTGATAATATTAGTCCCCGTGCACCTCTTTTTACCCAACTCCAGAATACAGATATGTCAGTAATTTTGAGTAAAAGCTGGCTTTGCTTATCCCGTGCGAATACGCCATACAAAATTCAGATGTGGGGGGGCTAATTTATTAGTCACACAAGGTCCCCAGATACTTATCCCTTGGGAATAATGCTTTAGTCTTCTTCAGTGTTCAAGTCGACTCGATTTAAAGGCAAAATCTGTCGATATTCTATATTTTCTTGTTTGTCAGCAAATCCAATGAAAAGAATGTATTTACTGACAAGTGAGTGTATCCAAGCCTGATAATTCTTATTCTGTGCCATTAAGTGCTGTTTTCCTCCAAAAACCCTCAATGAGCCACACTGTTGCATGGAGTGACATGCTCAAAATCACAACCACGAACACAAATACTGTAGTTTATTTTGACTCAATCACACATACTGTCCTGCTGCAACAAACACTCACTGGAGCACCAAGTTTCGGTTAATCTGCAGCTGAAAATAGTCCCAAATAGAATTTGCACACCTCTACAAAATGGCAAACAGTGCACTATTTCCGTGACACGGAACGGTTTCAACCACAGCTAAGGTCATAAAGGGTGTAAAATGTGGATCAGTGTTTCCCTAAAAGCCCAAGATGACGTCATTTCATTTTCAGTTAGTCCACAACTCAAAGATGTTCACTTTACTGTCACAGAGGAGTGAAGAATATAGATAATATTCACATTTAACAAGCTGAATCTGAAATGTTTTGATTTTTTTTCATCAAACATAAATCAAGTCAATTAAAGAATTATATTAGTGTGTAGTGGACAACTTATTTGACAGTAATATTACAACTTATTGATTCAGTGATTCATCTTTGCAGCTCTAAATGTAACTTATTGTAACTCAACACTGAGGATCCTACGTCATGTTGTAAAGGGCTTGAAAAGAATGAAACACTGCTAGATGGAAGCTACAGGACAAAAGCAGTCATAAAATAACACAATTAATGGCTTAATGTAGCAGACAGGAGATGAATCGCGCACACAAATACACACATACATGCGTTCATGGGTGTCGATTTCAGGGAAGATGCAGGGGATATGCCCCCCCCCCAATATTTAGAAGAGGTAGATTGCTCTCCCTTACAAAAAAATATGAAAGACAAACCACTCCCCAAAAAAAGGTAAAAATAACCATTCAGGGGGCTCAAACCATGCTTATATCCTTTTTGGGGCTGTTTCTCAGGGTTGATTTCTATCTCTCTTAACTTTATTGCAGTATTGAAGGAATGACAAAACTAAAAATGAATATTGGAATCCCCAAATTTCAATTGCAACAGCTACCCAACAAATTGATACCCGTACAGTTAATTTTTGGATCCAACCCTTCTTACCAGTAAATGTTTTCCAATGATTTCAGAAACAGGATATGAAGTGATTAACGCTCCAAAGGTTTTTGGGAAGGAGGACCCCGCAGACCCCCCGGTTAAAAATGTCTCCCTCCCACTGTTAGAACTAAACCTATGCTCTCGCATGCAGTTGTGTTGGGACCAGGTGTTAAGCTGATAAGCCCTTCCAACTCCCACAGCAGACTCCCGACCTAAACTCCCAAACACACACTGTCTCTATTGACTGTGGCTGGCTCGGCCCAAAAAGGAAACAGCAAGTATGTCTGTCTGTGGGAGAGGGAGAGAGTGTGGGAGAGAGTGTGGGCGTCCGGTAGAAAAAAAAACTCTTGAAAGGGAGTGCACAAAAAGCAGGAGGAGATGGGGGGCTGAGAGAGGTAGAGAAGCCATTGTATCTTACCAGGTGAGGTCAAAGGTCTGCATCTTCGCTGCCGAGCTTGGACTGAGCATCTTAGTGCGGCGGCGAGCGCTGGAGACAGTCACCATGACAACCCTGAACAGCACAACAGCGTTGACCTGGGGGGGTGGGGGAAGACAACAGCATCAACATGGCCTCCAGCAATCATGAGACAAGCCGCTGCACATCCACTTGGCCTCAGGCGCACATGTAGAGGAGGACACGTTTACCCTCCTCCTCAGGCCGCATGGAAAATCACACTAACACTACTCAGCTGATGCCCTTCATTTCATTTTACCTCTCCTCCTCATCTATCTGCTATGGGAAAAAAAGAATATACAGAAAGTTTATGGAAGCTCAGGCTTCATGTGGATGATAGAATCTTGTACTTTACTTGAGTGTTTTCTTTTCATGCCACTTTCTACTTCTACTCGGCTGCATTTCAGAGAGAAATATTGAACTTTTGACTCCACTACATTCATCCGGCAGCTTTAGTTACTAGGTACTTTACACATAAGATTATTGCACACCAAATACATGTAGTTTATAAAATACAAGGTTTTGTTATACAGTGAGGAAAATAAGTATTTGAACACCCTGCTGTTTGCAAGTCATCGTAGGTGCAAGTCCACTGTGACAGACATAATCTAAAAAAAAAATCCAGAAATCACAATGTATGATTTTTTAACTATTTATTTGTATGATACAGCTGCAAATTAGTATTTGAACATCTGTCTATCACCTAGAATTTGGTCAAAAAAAGGTCCACTGTTGGAGCAATCATTAGAAAATGGAAGAAGCTAAACATGACTGTCAGTCCCCCTCAGACTGGGGCTACATGCAAGATCTCACCTCGTGGGGTCTCAATGATCCTAATAAAAGTTAAGAAATCAGCCCAGAACTGCATTGGAGGAGCTGGTCAATGACCTAAAAAGAGCTGGGACAACCGTTTCCAAGGTTTCTGTTGGTATTACACTAAGACTGACCTGACTGATCTAGAGAAGATCTGTGTGGAGGAGTGGGCCAAAATCCCTTCTGCAGTGTGTGCAAACCTGGTGAAAAACTACAGGAAACGTTTGACCTCTGTAATTGCAAACAAAGGCTACTTTACCAAATATTAACATTTATTTTCTCAGGTGTTCAAATACTTATTTGCAACTGTGTCATACAAAAAAATATTTAAAAAATCATACATTGTGATTTCTGGATTTTTTTTTCATTATGTCACTCACAGTGGACATGCACCTATGATGACAATTTCAGAACCCTCCATGATTTCTAAGTGGGAGAACCTGCAAAATAGCAGGGTGTTCAAATACTTATTTTCCTCACTTTAACTATTATAACAACTGGTATATTTTCAAATGTTTCTTCTTTTATTTTATTCTATTATTATTTTATGTATATTGTATGTATATATACAGTATATTGTATCCTAGTATTTCATTATGTTTATAGTCTGTGCTGTGACTGGTTTTGCTGCTGTAAAACTATAATTTCTCATCTTGTTGGCTCAATAAATAAATATCTATCTATCTATCTATCTATCTATCTATCTATCTATCTATCTATCTATCTATCTATCTATCTATATATATATATATCTATATCTATCTATCATCTAAACTAGCCAACAATATAACAGCCTACAAGTCCAGCTGAAATGATTAGACATTCAACACACTACTGTTTGGATCATTTCCAGTTCCTAAAATGGGAGGATTTGTCTTTACTTTTCATCTTCCTGATGATACTTTATTGAAGTAACATTTTAAATGAATGGCTTGTTATTGTTTTACAGTGTGCTATTTGTGCTTTTACTTAAGTAAAGAATCTGAATACGTCTTCCACCACTAGGTGCAGACAGTGGTTAGCACTGTTGCCTTAAAGCAAAATATTAAATGCATTTACAGAGATAAACCCTTCTGTTTAAAAAGTATAATTCTTTTAGTTAAAATGGCCATCACCAAGCCCGATAGACTCCATTTAAATAAACACTATTTGTAGAGTGTATGGAGCCATTATTTTTTTTAATGTGAACGGGTGACTTGAAGGGTTTATTTTAACAAAACCAGAGGGGTGATTGTTGGAACAGGGGACAGACGAAGCAAGACAGGTTTTGACAGTGTTGACTCTAAATGACCCGTGTTCTAGATGACTGATTTGAAGGCTGTTTCATCTTGAACAACAAAGGATCTTACTCTCCAACAAACATATGGTTTCTCTGTAGGGATCATTTCCATCATGATGTCACACACTTAGACTAACAATCTGAGCATGTAAGTACAAAATTGAATATGAGCAATTGCCCAATAACTTAATTAATACAAATAATAAAAATTGTTGTTCCAGTCAGTCCCACAAAATCATAGAAAAATAGGATCCAGGTTGGAAAAAAAACTTTAACACAAAGTGTAGCCTGTCCCTGTATAAATGTAGGGTTGATTTAATAAATTATTACGGTCTCTTTTTCTCCTTCGTCCTTCACACGTGTAAATGAACTAATTTTAAAATATTTTATTAGACATTTCAAACACAATGATACTCGTAAGACAAAACAATTATTAAGATTTAAAGAGTATGATCTTTTCAAAGGCTAAAAGTTGTTTTAAAAAGGTCCACAAATGAGCATGACCACAACACCCAAAACTACAAAAATAAATGTGGGGAAGAAAGACACACACACACACACACACATACACACACACACACACACAGTGATATTACATACCGCCAATACACACACTTGCACACGCCCGCACAGTGCAGTGATTACATACCGCTAAGACAAATATAACAGGTCCCACAAAGGCCCAGATGGTGTCAGTCTTCACATTGAGCCAGCAGTGATCATCTGCCTTGTACTCATCCACTGATACTGCCATTGTTACACCAACTATTAGAACAGGTAGTCCTGGAAAACCAAAAGATAAAAGAAAATGAACAGTGGCAATGTTGTGACAACAAAATAATCAGAATGTTTCAATTGAGTCTGTTCTGTTCTCTTGTATTTAGTCTGAAGAGGAACATTGGGCACATCTGCATTGGGAGAGCTGAGAGGGACACCTCAATATTGAGTGTCTGTGGTGCTTATTCACACACAGTGGGAACATGAACAGTAACAGCTGCAGGTTGTTTAAAAAGAAACTGGGTTAAGGGTTGAACATCACATCACATCCGGCCCACCACATAATGTTTCTTTAAATAGTGATATAAGTTAACATCAAGAAATCATCAGTGGAGAGGACAAACAATCCAAAAGTCTAAGAGCCCCACCAGCAGCTCCTATAGGCTACAATAACCCATTCTCACTCCAAATGCACAAAAACGGATGTTTGGGCAGTGGCGGTCCGCGCCCAATTTCACTCTTTTAGGCCGGATGTCCGTCACCTTCCGCTTTAAAGAAATGCCAATAAACCAGAGCATGTTTTTCTCCCATAAAGGAATACTGTGTGGACTAGCCAGACACTCCTTCAGTGTGTCTCCTGTGGAGTGTCTCCTGTGGAGAAAAGATCTGGCAAGGCGAGACTCATTTTACCAACAACCCAATCACTAGGAGCACACTCTCATACACAGTGAATATTAAAAGAACAGCTGGTTTCTGGGGCAGTAAACCACTTCAGCGGGTGGACGATTCTTATGCATACTTTGAAAAAGAATCTTGCCGGGGCCACTAATTGGAATTGGATTGAAGTACAATGGCACATGTCCATACACGCGTTGTTTCAACGGAAGGGATTGCCCCATTTCCCAGCATTGAACACTGTTGGGCTTCTCTTCACTGACCCATGACACGCAAAGAAAACTCCAATCTCCTACAACCGCCATTGCTACTGATTGGACGAACACGTCACGTGGGTCTCTCTACTCCCGGATATCAAAACCGGCCCTCTAAACATTTTTAGTGAGAAATAGACGATGCAGTTGCTGAATATGTCTTCATGTCAGATCAACAATGTCAAAAAGTTAAACAGCGAGAGCATCCGGTCAATTTAATGAAATATGACCATTCCCTTTAATATTGTGAATCGTATCATAATCGCAATATCAGTTAAAATAGTCCTCATATCGTGCAGCACTAATAAAAAATATAGCATTTCATGTGAAAGTGTCTTGTTCTTTTTCTTGGTTTCAGTTCCCAGAAGGAATCAAATAAAAGGGAGACCCAGCTCATCCACTGTGTCCCCACATGAACTCTCTCTATCATCTGTCTGAGAGAGAGAGGGCAGAAACATCCATTCCTCCAGCTAGTGCGCAACCAGGCCAAAGGCCTAGCTTTTGTTTCAACATTGGAGGGGACGCTTTATAACCGGGGGTCCCCCCCAGAAAATTTGTTCGGCCCTGTGGCAAGTGTCTTTATTTTTTGGTGAGGGGCCAGTTCCACACTGATGGGAGCATTAATGTAGAGCCATAGAGTTTCTGTGACAACATGGATGGAATTAAGAATCTAAAAAAGCCATAAGACCCTACATTAAGTCAGTGCTAAACGCTAACTGGAGATAAAATTTGACTACGGGTTAGTATCCAACCGAGCCCACTGAAACTACACCTTGGATGTCGCGGCACGGGGTTCGTGCACCTTCAAATCTTTGTAGCTGCGTGCTAACTGTGCGTGCTGTGCTTTCAGTTCAATCCGGTCGGCTGGAAAAGATCAGGATTGCCTGTACAAAAATCTGTATGATTCTTTATGTACAGACCACAGAGTCAAACATCCGTATGGCTCTTCATGTGTAGACCACAGAGTCAAACATCTGTGTGATTCTTCAGAGAGACACAACACTGGGAAAAGAAAAAACATTTTGGGGAAGGCAAAAAATGCAAAAATGCAAAAAATAAATGGCTTCATGGAAATAGTGAAAAAGCATCTTGTTGTTACATAACAACCCTGTCTATGTTGCACAGACATTTTATTTGCAGTTTGTGTCTGCCGTTTTAGCTTAGTGGAAGCTTGTAAACATAGCTGCAGCTACTCCGTGTTGATTACACCGATTCAGATCTTTTTTCTTTCTATTGACTGTATTATGTACTATAGTGATCAAGATTAGTGAAAAAAATTCTCCTTCAAATACATTATTCTTCCCCTGTATTGTTCAAAACTTTCTGCATATTCAAAACATCAACGTGTTTAGGGATGTTTTTTTAGGAATCATATACATCCCAACAACAAATCTGTTGTGATCCTTTAACCCCCCAATACAGCAAAGTGTACCCATTTCTTTTTTTCTGTGCATCCTTTGAGCCCCCTTTTTACCTTTTAGATTTCGCCCTGCAGCTCAGTCTGGAAACCTGCACGTTAAATTCTCCTGCTTCAGTTCACAATTTTGCGGTAAATCAATCACAAACTGGCTTATCTACTGTCGGGTTTTTAGAGAGAAGCGACCAAGCAGCTTCTAGTTTACATTCAACCTAACGCGAACGCCACCGAAGCTCAGCGAACTGTTGATGTTGCTGTCACTTCTACGTCACCCGGATCGTTGGTCTGATTGAAGGTTGAAGGACTTCCAATTGCGTAGAAATTTGAACTATACCCGTTGGTCCCACCTCTTGTGCAAAGAAAATTCTGAGCAGACTCCCCAGACCAACGCTCAATCTCAAATCTATTGGATAAGTCTTGGTCTGGCGATAGGCAGATTACATCTTTTGAGGAGTGGGTTGTCTTTCATTTTTTTAAGGAGGAAAAATCTACCTTTTCTAAATATTTTACGTATTCCATGCCACCCCCCTGAAATCTGCATCTAGGAACCAGGATAAAGTGAAATCCACTCCCAGAGCCTTTTACAAGTCAGGTAATCAAGGATGGCCAAAACACAAATAAACTGTACATGTGAGCACTTGTCCTGGATCTCAGACTTAAACTCTCACTGGGAGATACGTATTATTACGATCTCCACCGATCGGACAAAGGCGCCATGGTCACCATGGTGCCTTTGTCCAAAGATGTTTAACCTTTATTCCAAATAGTTCATTCCCACTGCAGATATCCTGTCTTTCATGAAATGTGTTTTGCACAATCCTCATATTGGTCATGTGTAAAATTGGTGGATTGTAATTTGTTATGTATGTAAAATACACTCAGCACTTAATCAATTTTCATTATTTTATTTTTTGTCTCTCTCTATCTTCTCTATTCAGATCTTTTTTTAAATATTTTTCTGGGGCGGAAGGACTGGCGATTCAACAATGTATACCTAAATGGGAGAAAAATGTCCTCTGGTTTATTGGCATTTCTTTAAACCAATTACATTCGTCCTTTGCAGCGCTAAGTCACTGAAGGGAGATGAGAGTTTACCCCAGCCAATGATGTAGTAGAGCTTCATCCTTCGGTCCTCGCTGATGTTGACGGACACAACTTTGCTCCATAGCAGCAGGCCCTCCACCAGCATCCAGGAGAAGGAGGCCATGAAGAAGAGATGGAGTAGTGCAGTCACCACAAAGCACGCTGCCTACAAGATTAAGCACATACAGTACAAAGGTGTTTTGTGGACTGGGGCTTAAGCTGTGCATTATGGGAAGAAAGTCAAATATCACAGTATTTTTGACAAAATACAGTGATGTTGATATTGTGGCGATATTGGAGGGTTGACTCTAGGTGCTTTTACCTGGACTAATGTGAAAGTAGGACCGACTCTGAGATTTTGTCTGAACCAGGGTACGGGCAGGGGACAAAAAGCGCCATTTAAGAAGAGTACATTTACATTCATTATAGAAGCTAAGATTGTTAGTGGAGATAAACAGCTCCGTTGGGTCACGCAGGGCCGCGGTGTGGCGTTCTCGTCGGCAATTTAACTCTGTGGACGAACAAATCGAGCATTTACAGTTTAACAAGCTACAATATTGAACACAACATCTCAACAGTGTCTCAACAGCAAAACTGAGATTTATTCATCTGGACTTGGCAATCCAATCCGATTAATGAATCATGTGTACAGCAATGCGTATTAAAAATCACATTAATGTCATAACACAAATTGCAGAGGAGCAACTTCAATCGACTTTCGAAAAGAAAAACGTTGTTTCCTTCTTCTTCACATATGAAAACACCGGTGTGTGTTTTACGTTGAATCCACTGTGCTTCCACCACCTAAATTAAATCTACTTTGTTTCCAAAATGGAAGTTTTAGCAAACGTTTGGGCGCCGACCTGTTTCAACTAGAGTCAAGGGGGACAGCAGAGGTTTCTGTTTGTCAGCAACTTTTATATTTTCACAGCCGAAGTTGGCTCCCATGTTTAGGGACCACGAACCAAAGCGAGGTCAGAGTTCTCGGACCTGGGGCCATTTTGTGAAATGACACCAATATGTGACTTGCTGGCTGCTGCGGTCTGAGGAGCCATGTGCTTTGCTTTGTTCCAGAGGTGGATCAGGCTTGCAATTTTACAAGTAGGCCAAACATCTCTTTGTCTGTAAAGTCCCATTTCCCTTTGAGATCTCTGTTTAATATCAGGTTTAATATCTCACTTTACTCAGCCCCAACAATGCCCTGTAATGGCCTGATAAGCCATTTACTACAACTACTATTTCTAGTCATAGTTCCATTATCTTTGTTGTGACTATAATGCCACAGTTCATCACACCCCCAACCGGCCCCATCAGACACCACTTACCAAGAGTCTGGGTCTGTCCGAGGTTTCTCCCTAAAAGTAGTTTTTCCTCGCCACTGTTGCACTAAATGCTTGGGGGAATTATTGGAATTGTTGGGTCTTTGTAAAGAGAAATTGATTTGAAGTGAACAGTGAACACAATTTAAACCTTGTAGGATAGATCCTAGAAGACTCCCTTAAAAGTCACACCGGGGTTAGGGGGGAGCTTTGTTAACTTTGTGAAACAACGTCTACCACAACTTCATAATTAATGGTGTCTTGTTGCAAATTCAGCAACTGTGATTCGCTGCCTGGAGTTTTTTCTTTCTTTGAGTAAAGAACATTTTGTCTCTCCCAGCCTTTATAACTGCAAATAAAGTCAGCTGCTCAGATGCGGCACAGAACATGCCGTTATTGTTTTGAGAAGAATGTAGAAAAATATACATATATATATATTTTTTATTATTTCATAAACACATCAAATGCGTCATGAGTGGACTCTCACCTCATTGGCAGACGCCAAATCACTGCACATCAACAGCAACTCAGCTAGGCCCAAAGCCACAATCAGGTTCTTATGGACGGTGGTACGGTCAGATTTAGGGACACTGCACACACACACAACACACACACACACACACACACACACACACACACACACACACACACACACACACACACACACACACACACACACAAAGGATGAGCTGTAAATAGCAGCATATACTGTAGATGAAAGTCTACGCAAAATACACAATGACAATTGGAGAGAGCTATGTTACCTGGGCTTCATAAACCTGCAACAGCAATGCAAAATTGGTGGTGTGGTTGCAGTAGCACACAGTGTATCCATATTCTTTGGAGACTACATCACAGCCTTTGGTATTCCACCACCCACCGGCCTCGGGACTAGTTAGACACAAACAGCACATTCTTGCATTTCTACATTCACACAGGCATGCCAAAAATGACAATGTTCCCCTGTCTAAAGGTTTTTTGAAGACATTTTTCCCATTCTTTTGATGAAACAGGTTAGATAACTTTAGTATTACGGTGAAATGTGAGGCCTCGAAATTGCCCACACTTTTTTCAAAATGTTCATTGGTACTTACTTGAGATCAAAGTCCCAGAAGGCACACACTGGATCATACACAGTACCAGTGGGACTCTGTAATAAGTATCGAAAAGTGTATAAGGAATATGATATTTAATTAAGAAAAGAATGGTGGCCATTAGGGATATTTAGCTAACCTGTACTCTGTGCTGGAGCTGGAAGCGAACTGCTGTGCTAACCGGCTGGTCGTCTCCCAGCACTGTGGTGGAAATGACAGAAGATCCCAGGACGGTGCCCAAATACCTGGTTATGGACACAAATTCACACATTAAAACAAAGAACACAAAGAGCAAGCTAAGTCCCTAAATGGATGAATATTAAGAATATGTTTTACAGAAACATGAAGAAAGAAAAAAATATATAATTTAAATTTGTCTTTGCAAGTTAATTTGTAAGAACTTTGAAGCAATCGCTAAGCGTTGGACGGATCCATGGTGCCGCGGCAAAATGGCCTCGGGAAGGAACTTGTTTTGGTGGAACATGTGTATGTTCAAAAGTTGTTTTAGAAGTAGGAGAGAAAACTCAGATTGGACAGATATTCTAGCTAGCTGTCTGGATTTACCCTGCAGAGATCTGAGGAGCAGTCAACCATAGTCCTTATGAATCCACCCAAGTTTGAAATTCCACACACAAAGAAAGGGGACAATAAAAAGGACATCAGGCGGAATTTCTGTCATCACTGGAACAATCCTGGAAAGTACCCGTTTCTTAACACAATGATTCCGGTTAGTCATTTGGTTATGTAATGGTAATGATGTTCCCTTATATCGTAATAAATTTCATATGTACATGTTATTTTAAATTGTTATATTAAAGTTGAACCTCGGGTTGAAGAGGAACAATGCTGGTCGTGGAACAACGGATCAGATCTGTATGACCAAAGCTAGAGGGGTGTCCGGGTTCTCGGCAGTAAGTCAGACTTGTTCCAGGTGAGGGTTGGCCTCCGCCAGGGCTGCGCTTTGTCACCAATCCTGTTTGTAGTATTTATGGACAAGATATCGAGGTGTAGTCAGGTGGGCGAAGGGCTGCAGTTTGGTGTCCTGGGGATCTCATCGCTGCTTTCTTGCAGATGATTTGGTCCTGATGGCATCAGCGGCCTGTGACCTTGAGCACTCACTGGATTGGTTCGCAGCCAAGTGTGAAGCGGCTGGAATGAGTATCAGCACCTATAAAACTGAGGCCATGGTTCTCAGCAGGAAACCAGTTGAGTGACTTGTCTTGGTAGGGAATCCTTACCCCAAGTGAAGGAGTTGAAATACCTTGGGGTCTTCTTCGCGAGTGAGGGGACAATGGAGAAGGAGATTGGTTGGAAAATCGGAGCAGCGGGTGCTGTATTAAAAAAACTTTCAAATTAAAATGAGTAAAATTATAATGGTGTGAGTCTGTACCAAACCACTTTCTTTAGCCTGTAGGATACACTTGTTGGCTGAGACCTATGCTTTGACACATGATTTGCCTTTAACAAATATTGCACCAAACTTGCAATTTAGATATTGCATTAGTCCATATTGCAATTTCAATAAAATCACGATTAATTGTGCAACCCTACTTTTAACATTGCATTACAAGGTGGTAGCAATTCATGTTAAAATTATGTGCCAGCACCAAGGAAACTTTAAAGTCAATGAGGATCCTTTGTCGTGGTGGACAAAAGTATACTACTGTATGTCTGGTTCAAAACAGCCCCTTCTCAACATCAGATGAGTGGTATAAAGAGCAATAAAGTCTGTGTTGGTAGCGGGGGTGGAGGACAGTTATACTCAGTCAATGTAGTACAACTTTTTTTCTGCCACATGGCATCATTTTGTCATTGATTACATCGTACTTTGCAACACAGTAATACAACAGACCTTGTGCATCGATACTGATTGATTTCAATATCAATGGATCAACACCAACGATTCTTTTGTACCTTAAAATAATGTTTCCAAAATCGTTTCAGTGGTTCATTAACTCGTTAGAATGAGACATAGTGATGGTAATGGTAACAGAAATGGACAATTCCGCTCCAACGTATTTAGTATGATTGTTTTGACCCTGGTTCACAACTCTGGTCTAACCCACGAATTGATCAGCAACGTTGACCATATAGAAAGACGACTTATGTAATGGTAATTTCGCTGGCTAACTTACCCAGGTCTGTCTGCCTCAGTCTTTCGGTGCTGCAAGGCTTCAGTTGGGATGAGAGCTGACAACAGCCCCGTGGACACAACCACAGTCAGCCCCCAGGTAACTAGCACCCATCCACTATCATTACAGCCTCGGCCCGGGGACACATCCACAGTCAGCCCCCAGTCAGCCCCCAGGTAACTAGCATCCATCCGCTATCATTACAGCCCCGGCCCGGGGACACATCCGCAGTCAGCCCCCAGGTAACTGGCATCCATCCGCTATCATTACAGCCCTGGCCCGGGGACACATCCGCCGTCAGCCCCCAGGTAACTGGCATCCATCCGCTATCATTACAGCCCCGGCCCGGGGACACATCCACAGTCAGCCCCCAGCCAGCTAGCAGCCATGCGCTATCATTACAGCCTGGGCATCCAAGTCAGAACAGCAGCCACTCATAACGTGACACCTCCGTTAGCATTACAGAGTGGACATGCAATTTTATCACATTACATGACCCCTACACATGCAGTAATGCAGTCATAAGAGGTCATAGTGATTTTATTACTATTTCTTTCAGATCAGTTTGGAAAAAAGTTAATGCCTAATCAATATTTTGGTGGACAAACCACTTTTGGGAATAGTCATTTGAAGGCTGTAGTGCATTATATGGTGTACAAAACATGCACATGTGTGGTGAGAAAAGTACATGAAAATGAAACAAAGAGCATTTTTTTCAATGCATGTAGGTTACCTCTGGCTGCCATCAGTGACAGTAGGGACCATGGTGATGTTCTGCTCCGGATTGATGGGAGGCCGTAAAGAGCCGTACCACGTGTTGACCAACGTGAGCTTATGGAAGCCTGCACATTCACACAACAGCAAGATAATGCATTTCTTCAGCTTGTAACAGACTGCCCAAAAAACTGAAAAAAAAATTCTAGATAAATGGTTACCTCAAAATCCAACAATGGAAGACCTTACATGCATTACATACATACTGTACATTCACAAGTTTGTTGTTGACCTGTAAAAGTTAGGTTAATAAAATGTCTTCTCTCATTACTGACACTCATCCTTGTAATAGATGAGTCTGTTTATGGGAGTTGCTCAGTCTGAAGGGAGTTGGATTGGGAACCGGAGGGTACTTTTGGAGGGTACCAAAATGTGGACAGGTGGAGAGGTGCCAGTTTACATAACTGTCTTTCTCCTTGAGTGAAGCACCATTGCTAGGCCCTCCTGCACAACCTTGCGGAGAAGGGTTGGGCTGGTCTACACTGAAAAACATGTTCTAGTTTTATAGTATTTCTTTAAACCAATTACAATTATCTTAGGCGTTGCTAAGCAACGGACGGCGCAACAATTTCCCTTGTGGGATTTAGGGGATTAATAAAGTATATATTAGTATTAGTGCAAGTGGATGATTGATAATTGAATGGCATTACCCTACCATTGTTATGGAGATCTTGTATCTTCTGATGTGGGACTGAAATACAGTCTAGGTTGGTGTGTTTCCCTGTCTCAGGCCCACAGAAACTTGAGCCTCGGGATCCTTCCTGCAGCATCTGTTGCTGCATCTCCAGTTCTGTAAAAGACAAGACAAAAAAGAGCAAAGAGTTACTGTTCAATTTCTTTGCATTAAGAGCCTTGATTAAGTGTATACTGTCTTAAGTCACATCATTAAAGACAGACATTTTTAGGTTCATAACTACATTTTGGTTTTCTACATCCCTACCTTGCACGACAGCTGTATCATTGCGATATCACGAGATAATGCGAGAATCACAGGAACACAAAGGATACCTGGCTTTAAATAATATGTTTGTGTCTGAACTACCAGCTTACAGAACCAGTGAGGTGCTACTGGCAGCTACAGGTGTTCAACAAAAATATGGCACGCCTTAGCTCTCAGGCTACCTTGCACAAGCAATGAAAAGTGAGTTTTTCATACCTTGCAATACAGCTGGATTCTCGTCATATCACGAGATCTTGCAAGAATCATAGGTTCATGTGACACGAAAATCTAATGAGGCAAGATAGACTTTCATGTCACATGAACCAGTGAAGAACTGTTGGTGTGCCCCGCCTCTGTGACTGACCAATGATCATTGTTTTGCACAAGTTCTTATATATTTTGCGGCTTATTCCTGAACTCATTACAAAAGTCTCTTTTTGTTGAATTAGACAAAACAACGTCTAAATTCCTGTGGGGAAATAAACCTGTTCATCCCCAGAAGTCAATCCTGCAACTCCCCAAACGAACAAGTTGTCTAGCCCTACACTGGGCCACCAACATTGAAAAACCTAATGGATGGGCAGCAGTTCTGACAATGGTTGGAGTTCTTTGGAAAATGCAGCCTCACAAATGTTGTTACACACCACACATTTACTTTCTCTCCCTTCAACATTTGTTAACACTAATCCAGTTGTGACTAACTCTCTCAAAAGATGGATCCAATTTAGAAAAGACTCTTGGCCTGCAGAGACCTTCTAATCTTCCAGTAGTCAGTGCAGCTTTTTTAAACCTCCAAGTACAGACTCAGTGTTCTGAATTTGGTTCAAAAATGGCATATAACCTACATAATAAAAGATTTGTTTAAAGACAGGATTTGCTCATCTTTTACTGAGCTTTGATCAAAATATGACTTACCTAACTCGCCTCTTTCTTTTTTTCTAAATGAAAGATTTTGCCAAAAGAAGAAAAAGTTTTCAAACTACCTCAATGGAAAGGCAGCTCTGTATATAATATTAAACTCTAGAAAGTTAGATTTTCACTTAAACTGCTCAACATTTCCCCCGCAGCCAGACACACAAACACACCCACACACACACATACACACATACACACACTTTCTTTGTTGATGGTAAAGAAAAAAAACATTATCTTCCCATTCCGTGATTCATGACTTGAGTGAGGGTGGGATGAGAGTTCAGAGATGCTCTGTTTTGTTTTGTACGTTGAAAGATGAAAACATAAATGAAAAGATTTGAGCAAAAATAATTGCATCAGATCATATTTCCATATGTTTCCACTATATTTTTTTCCTCATGTCATTGTTTCTGTGCTTCTTACCAGATGTTTTTTGTAACTACAACACTATGACAACAACAATAATGGTTTGAATTGTGATCAAGATTGATTTATCTGAGCTGAAACAGTGTTGCCATGGCAACTTTAGCATAGTTCTGCTGGGTTTTAAGAAGCCAGTACTTTATTTTATCCCAGAAATCTACCTTGTTTTTTCTTACAATGTCCTTAAGTGCATTCCGAGGTAAGGAAAATTGGACACCTTAAAAGTAAATTTTGGTTTTAGAAGATCCGTGAACAAATCCTCCCAATACAGGTAGCTAGTGGTGTGTTATGTTGGATTTCATTTTGAAGTTTTTTCTCAAATTCTGCCTCCCTCATTGAATGAAAGTGGTCGTGGACAACTTGCAACAACAACAAAATATGAACTCTTTTGAGTACTTTTTAAAATCCCGTTTGTGTTCCCCCCACTTTCAAATCTGTCTAATATTATATTATTTCTTGGTTGGAAGGTTCTTTCTGATAGAATTTATCATTTTGTCAACAGAGTCCCTACACGTATGTAGAGATGCAGGAAATGGGATTCAAATAGACACACACACACACAAACACACAAACACAAACACAATTCTTGAATCAGAGTTACACCCTTAAAAGTGAGTGTAAGTATAATCCAGTCCAGTACAACAAAATCTACAACTACGGGCTCACCTTGGAAAGGAATTAATACACTCAGAACTCAAAATGTTTTGTATACAGTTTATCTGTATCTGTGGCACTACGAGCAGAGCTCTGGCATCGCACACAAGCACTGATTATTGCACAGGTGTGCCTTACGCTGCCCACAATAAAAGGCCACTCGAAATTGTGCAGCGTTACTGTATTGTGGGGGTCTGGGGGATGGTCCAAAAACAGTATCTGGTGTTGGGGTTAGGGTTAACGCAATGATCATGCTGTCTAATCAGCATTTTGATATGCAACAACTGTGAGGTGGATGGATTACATCGGCAAAGGAGAAGTGCTCACTACCACAGATTTAGACATATTTATGAACAATATTTGAGAGAAATAAGCTTTTTGTGTAAACAGAAAAAGTCTTAGTTATATTTCGTATAGGCTTCGCCCTCTAAGGGCTACGCTATTGGGTTTATCCCTTCGCGCATGCGCAGTCGTG
>NC_048411.1:9060872-9071759 GCF_013103735.1 Etheostoma cragini | reverse complement strand
GGGGGGGGGGGCACTTGTTATGAGGCAACCTCAAGCATCAAGCTGCACACACATCAGTTAGTGCAGAGGCAGGAGTGACAAAAAAAAGACGTGGATATAGAGAGAAAGCAATGTGCTGTAACTGTTGACTGGCTTAGAGCCTGGTTTCCTGTCTGAATTCTGTTTTGGATAAGAAATGTATGTGAAAATGTGGTTTATGTCATAATCAATACATATAGATGCTGCCATGGCATCTGTCAGCTCTGTTCTGCTATTCCTGGGGTAACTTCATCATTCCAGTGCTGATGTTGAGCAGTTACAATAGCGTATCCATAGAAGCATACTGCCCTCTGGTGCTTTAAAGCAGAAATATCTATCTATCTATCGATCTATCTATCTATCTTTCTATCTATCTATCTATCTATCTATCTATCTATCTATCCAACTATCTATCTATTTATCCATCTCTCCATCCATCCATCCATCCATCCATCCATCCATGTATCTGCTATGCTATGGTTATAGCACTTATTTTAAGGCGTAGAGGCATTCAATGTGTACTTTGGACTAAAAGTAATTAGACGATTTCTGTGGTAATCCCTCTCTTCCACAGCCAACAACAGGGTGGAAGTGCAACACTACAGTACATCACTGGAGTACCCTTTTGAGAAAACCCTTTTCAATATAAGCTAACAATTATAGGACATACACATCAAAAAGCTCAGCAATAACAGGTAAAAATCCCCAAAACATGAATTTGAAACATGACAGGCTGGTATTGCCTTGATTTACAGTGAATGTAAGCAGGATCCAAAGAGTTGTGAAAGGGTGTTGGGAGAATATTGGCATTGAAAGATACTGGAGGAGCAGTTATTCAAGTTAATAACTCAGCTCACAAATTATTAAAAATCTATTAATTTGAAGATTTTAAGTTGGGTTATTGATTGTCTATAAAAGCTAGATCAACTGGATCATGGCTATAAAAATACGTTGTGTTGTATGCCTGTAAAGTAGCCTATTTTACTTTAAAAATGCAGTGTAAGATTTTTCTCCTGGAGAAGTGATCAAAATTGATATCCTTCTTAAACCTATACCATTTCAGTTCTAAATACAATACACAAACTGCACAGATTTGCAAACTCTACATGCATCTAGAGTGAGGAGTGACACAGGTAAGATTGGGCATCGACAACCAGATCCAACATGGCATTGTTTAAAAAATTCCAATTGCATTGGAATAGTCTTTTCAATGGAATCTGTTGAAAAAATGTGGCCTGCGTCCACAATTCCATACTAACATGCTATTTAGTTGCTAGTTAGTTGCTTTTTAGTATGTCCTAAACCTTAGTATGAAACCAATAGTACATGATTGCAAACCATTTCTGGTAAAATGTTACAGTATGCAATGCTGGACATTATACCCCACAATGCAATGTGGTAATACCAACATATCACTAATAACGTCCATAACGGATAGCAACCAAGGAGCTCCTGTAATGTCGATAACGGTCTAATTTACTAGATGGTATAGTTATTTACTTCTTTCAGTAGTTTACGTAAGCATTATCTGGAAATGCTGCTAGATCAGAGGTCGACATGGGTTACCATAGTTATCAACTGCAAGGAGGATATCAGGAAGTGATGTTGAAAACCATAGCTTCAGTGCGTCCGTAAAGATACACACTAATTTTTTATTTATTTTTTACACAGAAGTATGTTGAACAAAATTTTACTCGTTGAGTATGTAGTGTAGTATGTGAATATGCGATTTCAGACGCAACCTTGCTTTTTTGATATGTTCATTGGTTCCATATTTAAATTTAAAGGTAGAGCTGGGCCAGGTTTGCCTTGGACTAGCTCTTAGTTCATTCTATTTTACCTGGAGTATGTATTGGAGAGTGCCCAGATTAAGCCCCTCTAACGTTTTTCTGCATCTCTCCGTCACCATCTTTTATCAAATATGTGTATGGTAATCTGTACTATTTGTATGTGTGTAAACCACTTAGCTAAACTGAACTAAAATAAGCATGTAACCCGTTTCAACTCAGTGTCCAAGTAGTTCTTTTGTAGATTATGGTGAACTAGTCTGTGTTGTAGCAGTGTTTTGCCCATTGAGAATGACCTACCATGCTAGCGCTATCATGCTGCAGTTAGCCATCTCATCTCGGCTTTTGACGTAGAAAGCCGTGCAGATTTTGAACAGTTTACCCGGAGACTGAAGGCAGCGGACATTCAAAAACCTGTATCTATCTGATTTTTTTCATAATATGGGCACTTTAAACAAATGCCAATAAACCAGAGCAAATTTTTCTCCCAATCTAGAATGCTGAGTGGACTAGCCAGACCCTCCTCTACAGTGCTGTAAAGGAAGGTCTGGCAATGCAATTCTATTGGTGAAATCACATAATCAATGAAAAAACTATAACTGTGAGCAGAGCAGAGTGCAGAACAGAGCGGCTGCTGATGCAGTTCACATTTACGATGTGTTATCATGAGATGCGTTGCACGTCTCATAGAAAGAAAGACCTGCGCCACTGAGAACCGGAATGGAAAGGAAGAATTGGAATTGTGATAAAAATTGTTAAAACCCAAAGCGATGCCCAACCCTACACACATGCATCAGGGCGAAAGACAACTTGAGAATGCTGCGTGCTACTGTGGATGTGCTACCTCTTTGATGGTCTCCCACTTGAGGGCATTGTCTTGGCTGATGATGCTGTCGGCCACGGTGATGAAGTGCTGGCTGAGTTCCCGGATGGTGTCCTGGCTGTGGTTTGTGGCCCCGCTGAGTGACTGTGTGGGGGGCGCGTCAGCAGCCAGAGACAACAGCTGGATGAGGGACACCATGTCTGTTGGCTGCAAACCTTCCTGCTGCGTGTCCTCCAGGGCTTGGACAGAGATGTCCAGCAGGGTGGATGCCTGGGCCAGGCTGTCAAGCCCTGATGGCTGCTGCCCCAGCACTGTCTGGTGGAGTGTGGGGGGGTAGCACTTACTAGGAATTTGCTTTGGTTTGGTACATACATACAGTATTCATACAGAGTTTTTGCTGGTTTCACAAAGTCAAATTTAAGACTTAAATTAAAACCTTTTTTCAGACCATTATGAATGAAAGCTAATTTCAAATATTGATAAACTTGCACTTCCCCATAGTGGAAGAATATAACCGGTTTTATGGCTCTGTGGTACAATCCAAAAGAGAATCGCGCCAAAAACACGAAAGCTAACTGGCTGCAATATAACTTTCATGTTGGTCCCATTTTTAGTCTTAATACAACAAAACTGTATTTGGACAAGTGAAAGTAAGAACTACAACACCAAAAAGAGAAAAAAAGAGCATTAGAGATAGCGTTAAATGGACACAGGAAAATTAAAACCAGTTTAAAATTATTTAAGACCTAGAACACAATGCTTTAGTGAATTTGACACCTCATAAGGTATTTTGATTTTCTAATTTTTTACTTTTTAAGACCGTGTGGAAACCCTGATATTAGGTATAGACCAATGATCGACGCTTTCTGATTATCGGGCCGTTTTTTGGCAGTTTGAAAATTATCTCTATCTGCATTTTATTTGGCTGATAACCAGTGAAGTTAATGAATTAAAAAGTGAGCCACATTGGCTGGCTACAACTCTGTCTGCTTTGGTTTCATTCACCACTGAGTCTGACTTAATGTCCCGCCCACGACACTATCTGACACTCTTTTACTGTGTTATGTTTAAAGTTTGTCATTCATAAATTATTTCCTAAAGCATTTAAACAAAGTTTTGTGTTGGAGTTTGTAACATTCCAAAATCTTAAATATTTTCATGTTTAGTGTCATGCATATTGGTTCCAAACATCAGTTATTGGTTTCATTAACTACTAATAATCTGTATTGGCCTTGAAAAAACAGTACCAGTCGATCCCTTATGCATTTAAATACATTAATAGGAAATAAACAAATAACAAATACAGTGCATGTGACTAAATAGCAATAAGAAAGAAAAAAAGCTGCAAGGATTAGTGCAGGATATGCACAAAGATATTTTTTATCAATGTGAAATGATGTAGGCCTTACCCAAGAAAAAAAGGAAAGAAGAAAATGTAATTTCCCACCTTGAAAAGACCTTAAAACACTCTCTGACTTAATTGAAAATTAGTATTAATGTAACTCTAGGTGTTCTAAGGTTGGTAACATTTTCCAAAATACACCTTTTTAATATTTTTTTAAATGGTCTTTACACCTCCTGCATCTATAACTAACTTATGACACTTAACAACAAAAAGCCTTAAAGATGGAAGGTTTACAGTAAAGTACAAGTCGAGTCTTTAAAGAAGTGGGGGATAAAGGGAAAACTATTTTTAACAAGGATGGATGTGTCTTCTACCTGGGTTTTGTTGGAAAGCTTCATCAGACGGTCCATGAAGGCTGTGGGCTGGGAGGTCTGAGAATCACTCATCTGCTTCATCTTCAAGTAACGCTCTAAAAAAAAAAAATAATAATATCAGTGTGGGAAATTGACACTCAAAACGCTCCACACCACGTGACACATGCCACATTCACCCATTCACACACACATATGTGTTCTCTGATGGCAAACGTTGCCATAGGGCTGGATACCGATTTCAATACTTTTTGGGAACCAACAGAACTGACTCTAAAGCAGGGGTCTTCAACATTTTTTGGGCCAGGAACCCCTTAGCCCAAAGAGAGACCAAGTAGGGACCCCCTACTGCATACAGTAGATCGTATACAATTGAGTTGCATATTAAACTGGGCCAAATGGAAAAAAATAAATGGTAGTTATTGTTATTATCCATCCATCCATCCATCTTCCGCCGCTTATCCGGTATCGGGTTGCGGGGGCAGCAGCTCTAGTAGGGGACCCCAAACTTCCCTTTCCCGAGCCACATCAACTTGCTCCGACTGGGGGATCCCGAGACGTTCCCAGGCCAGGTTGGTGATAATCTCTCCACCTAGTCCTGGGCGAACAAGACCCCAAGGTATTTAAACTCCTTCACTTGGACTCACCCCGTACATGAAGAAAGCACTCCATTGGTTTCCTGCTGAGAAAAATGGCCTCAGGTTTCGAGGTGCTGATCCTCATCCCGGCCGCTTCACACTCTGCTGCGAACCGATCCAGGGAGTGCTGAAGGTCACAGACCCTCAACCCAAACTCCAGCAGCACCTCCCACAGTTTCTCCTGAGAGAACCGGTCATACGTCTTCTTCACATCCACAAAACACATGTAGACTGGTTGGGCATACTACCAGGCTCCCTCCAGGATTCTTGCGAGAGTAAAGATCTGATGCTTTGTTCCACGACCAGGATCGAATCAACATTGTTCCTCTTCAATCCGAGCTTTGACTATTAGCCAAACCCTCCTTTCCAGCACCTCGGAGTAGACTTTACCAGGGAGGCTGAGAAGTTTGATTGCCAAACACCCTCTGGTTCCCCCTTTTTGAAAAGGGTAACCACCACCCTGGTGTGCCACTCCTTAGACACTGTCCCAGACCTCCAGTCAATGTTAAAGAGGCTTGTCAACCAAGACAGCCCCTCCACACCCAGAGCTTTCAGCATTTCTGGACGGATCTCATCAATCCCTTGGGCTTTGCCTCTGTGGAGTTGTTTGACTACCTCAACGACTTCCACCTGGGAAATTGACAACAATACCCCATCATCCTCTAGCTCTGCCTCTACCACAGAGGAAGTGTCACCTGGATTTAAGAGTTCCTCAAAGTGCTCCTTCCACCGCTCTATTTACTCCTCAGTTGAGGTCAACAAAATTCCCATTCTTACTGTACACAGCTTGGATGATTCCTCGCTTCCCCCTCATGAGGTGGGGAACGGTTTTCCAGAATCACCTTGGTGGCGACTGAAAGTCCTTCTCCATGTCTTCTCCAAACTTCTCCCACACCCACTGCTTTCCCTCTGTCACGGCAGAGGCAGCAGCCCTTTGGGCCCGTCGGTACCTTGCAACTGCCTCCGGAGTCCTCTGGGATAACATATCCCAGACCACCGGTGTCCACCAGTGTGTCGTGGGTTACTGCCCCTTGAGGCACCTAAGACCCTAAGACCACAGATCACCGCCGCAGGTTCAGCAACGGAAACTTTGAACATTGTCCGCTCAGGTTCAATGCCCCCAGCCTCCACAGGGATGCCTGAAAAGCTCCGCCGGAGGTGCGAGTTGAAAGTCCGTTGGACAGGGGCCTCCTCCAGACATTCCCAATTTATCCGCACTACCCGTTTGGGCTTACCAGGTCTGTCCAGACTCTTCCCCCACCCCCTGACCCAACTCACCACCGCATGGTGATCAGTTGACAGCTCTGCCCCTCTCTTCACCCGAATGTACCACGTACACTTTTGAGCATCCCTATGTTTGAACATGGTGTTTGTTATGGACAATCCATGAGTAGCACAAAAGTCCAACAACAGACAACCACTTTGGTTTAGATCAGGGAGGCCGTTCCTCCAAATCACGCCTCTCTAAGTATCTCAATCAAAACCAATGTGTGCGTTGAAGTCCCCCAGCAGAACTATGGAGTCCCCTAGTGGAGCCGCATACAGGACTCCATTGAAGGTCTCCTAGAAGGCCGAAGACTCCAAACTCTTGTTTGGTGCATATGCACAAACAACAGTCAGAGTTTCCCCCGCCAAAACCCGCAGGCATAAGGAGGCAACCCTCTCGTCCACCAGGGTAAACTCCAACGCAGCGGCGCTCAGCCAGGGGCTTGTGAGTATTCCCACACCCGCCCGGCGCCTCACACCCTGGGCAACTCCGGAGTGGGACAGAGTCCAACCCCATCCAAGAGTATGGTTCTTTTTCACACCTAGTAGGAGCAGAGAAATTAATGATTTGCAATTACATTGAGTAATTGCAAAGACAACAACACAGGACAGAACACACCATCATAACAAAGATAAAAAGACAATTTTCTGAGTTGTAAATTTGGAAAGTAAAATTGAATGAATGAAGTAGGATAATACGAATAAAAAAGAAAGTACAATTATGTAAAGCATGGACAAGTAGAAGTTTGAAAGTTTAAAACCGGATTTGAACCGGAAATTGTCTTAATGACACAAGTGAGGTGATTTTAAGGAAGTGCTGTAATTCTTCCAGGAGTCAGGGGCACCAGAGTCAAAAGCAGTTTTTTTCCAAGTTTAGACTGTGAAATGTGAAATGTTGTAATTATTGTTTAGGAACCTGTATCAAAGTTACGGTATTGGTAACAGTATCAAATTTCTTGAACAATGCCCAGCACTCCTCAGGGTCTAATCTAACCCCACAAGCAGTTGCTACCATCTTTGCTCCGCTAAAAATACGTGCCAGGTGTATTTTCACGTGAACTGCAAGCCGTTGAACAAACAGTGAGGGCATCCGGTCAATTTACTCCCCCCACCCCCCCAATATTGTTTATGTCTCCTTTACAACACCATGGACAACAAGAGATTCATCTTAGAGGTTGAAAAACGTTACAGAGATCACAGATCCTTTTTATAGGGTAACACCAGAAAAGAGAGGGTGTGGAGTTTAACTGTAGGAGTGCCTGGAGTGGAAGGTATACCAGCTCAATAAACACGCAATTGTTCTGTAAAGTACTGGAGACAACAAAATCTATGGGACGGAACAAAACTGGAACACAGCCACAAGGTGGCACACATGTGCTCGGGGGAGAATCCGAGTAAAATTTGCACACTGATGGCAAACACTTAATGAGCAATTTGCCCAGTGATACTTCGAAATGTGGACTGGAGGAGTTGGGTCCGATATTCCATTTAATGGATGACCCACACATTGGCGGGGCTAGAAGGAGGGCCCCACCCCCCCAAAACATGATCGATTTTTGTAGTTCTATCATATCCAACCCCCACCACCCCCCTCATCTGGACAGATTGTTGGTCCCCCCGTGACACCCCACTTAAAAAATCCGCTTGGGGCGGCCTCTAGCTCACCCAGCAAGTGTTCACCCCACAGAGGCTGAGTTAGAATCTGACCCGCGGCCCTTTGCTGCAGCCCTTTCTTTTGCTGTTATACCCTATCCCTCTGCCCCCTTTCTTGTCTAGCCACTGTCACTAATAAAGGGAAAAGCCCCAAAAGATAATCTTTAAAAAATTTAAATAGCCTGTATGTAGGCTATAAAGTGCTTTTACATTGTACCAACTATTCACCATTCACATACATTCACACACTGTGGCCAAGGCTGCTGTACAAGGTACCACCTGCTCATCAAATAAACACTCACACACATGTACACTCAGTGTCTTGCCCAAGGACACTTCGACATGAGACTGCAGAGCCAGGGATTGAACCACCAACCTTCCTACCAACCACTCTACAACTGAGCCAAAGCCACCCCCTATCTGAGTTCACAAATATTATAGTCATTTCTACTCTTAATCTGTCGCTCAAGTGGTAACAGGTCCACACAATACCTCCAAAATTAAATCACATATCAAATACCTTCATATTGTAAGATATTTTATTGTGTTACTTCTCAGTTGAAGGTTAAGATTACCGGGTACAGTAAACCATAGAGCTTTTATTGTAATGGGAAAAACAGAAGTGGATAAAGAGCTGTCATGACTGGCGCGTTGACTGTGTTTTTGGTTAATAAAGCGAGATGTGCAGTGATGTCTTTGTTCCGGTTTTGGAAGCCAGGCTTTTTCCTGCATAGAGGTATTTTTGGTGCCCTCCATGGAGGTTTTAGCCAGCCCCAAAGGAAAATCACTAGCACCAAAATTAGTTGTTTACATCCTCTCTACATGTGTGTTCAAGATCAATTTACCACACAACCGTTGAGCAAGGAAATAAAATGAGTCTGAATATTATTTTTTACTCAAATTTACTCAATTTACTCAAGAATAATCAACTTTTTCTGTTCACCCAATCCAAAATAAAAGGAAAATGTATTGATTTTTTTCAAATAGGGTAACACAGACTTATTGCAAAGGCTCAGTGCTTGAGTGCACAGTAACTGATGGTGACTGAGTAAGAGAACAATGTTTGTATATACTTCCATGAAAAAAAAAAGAATGAAAAAAATTATAGGGCGGGGATGGGACTTAATAATTGTATTATTAACCTTACTAGCTATTTCAAGTACTTTTGAAATACTATAACCTTAAGCATAAAAAGGTAAAGACAGACAGGACAAAATGGAATTCAATCGTATTCCTGGCAGAGGGGAGGCTTTGAAACAGTGTTTGGACTTTAATCCATGGGAGAAATACAGAACATGTTATGTCTGGTCAACTATGTCTGTGGGGGTTATTGGAGGGTATTTTTCCATCTAATTGTCAAGTGAATCGTAAGCAAACTTTTAAAATGTTGATGAAAAGGAAAAAAAAGAAAAAGAAAATGTAAATTAGAAGCGTAATCATCAACTGGTTTAGAGCAAAAAAGTTCTTTGGCTAAATGGAGAGAGGCATTGTTCAAGTTGGCCACCTGTGCAGAACACAGGGTTGTTGCAGAAAGATTTGGTGTCAGCAAGACAACCGTTTACCGCTGTGTACACCCGGTGTGCAGGGACGTACGATTCAAGCTGTTTAACCGATTTTGCAGTGTACCTGACGGGGCTGAGACACAGTTGATAGCGCACCACAACTCCACTACGCACCATGTGCCACAAGTGTACGGTGCACTGGAGGGGACCGGTATCCCGATGCTTCCCCCATCCGAAAACATACCAGGCTATAGTAATGTGAGTCGCATGTTGGTTAGGTCACGACTTATTCAGCAAAGCTGTTTCAATCTCCCGTTTTGCGCATTAACTCTATTCTGAAAAGGCAAAAACTACCTCATGCAAGCACAAAAACCTTTTTTTGCAAAGTTCTTATAAATTTTGCCGTTTCCATCCACATTGTCTTTTTCTTAATTTTTGAGATTATTTTTTGGCATTTTAGGCCTTTATTTGACAGGGCAGCTTAGACATGAAAGAGGAGGGGGAACCAAACCCGTAGCTGCTGGACTGAGCCTCTGCACACCAGGTGAGCCACCCAGGCACCCCCATCAACATTTTCTAATGCAATACTTCAAAATACGCATACAAATACTTTTATGGAAACCGCAGTATAGCCTGTCTTTGAAATATCTCATGAACTGTTTATCCATTCTACCTTACACTTGGTTTCCTGGGCACCCAATGAACTTAGTGGTTGGAATCCGGATCAGTTTGGACAGCATTTGCTGTTGCACATTAATAAACTGTGAATGAAACTAAACAACCAAACAACAAAGGTTGATTGAAAAAGGTTGAGAGAAAAAGTGCTGCTTTGAATTTTTTTATTTAGTCTTTTTTGTTTTATAATCATTTACGGGCTTGTGTGCAGCTGCGCGTCCCTCTGTGTGTAACAAGCATGGTGTGCACACACTTTGCACAAGCCAAGGCGCATTCACTAATGTGGTGTTAAAATAACAATGAAATGCTGTTCTATTGACTGTAGACAAGGTTTTTTTTGTCAATGGCGGGATAACTGTCTGTTGCCTTAAGATAGCAATGAGCCAAGAATTCACCTGAACACACCTCCCTGTAAGAGCAGCATGCCCGTGGGAGCACAGATGAGCGCAGGAGCATTTGCTATTTAAACGGCGTGGCAAATGGATGGGAAACTGACACCTGTGTTGGTCTCAAACAAAAGCCCTAAAGTTTTTTAGTTGTCCAGCCAAATGAATTATAGGTAGGACACCTATTGACTCAAGCTACTTCCACATGATCAAGGATATGTTGAATGTCCCAAAATTATCATTAACTAATTTCTGACCAAAAACATACCTAAGGCATGTTGCCTTTACACAGAAGTCAATCCTGGTTATACAGCACTGGGTAGAAATGACCTTGTTTCCTATAAACATGTGATGTTCTCAATGCATTGATATATGTCCCTTTAAAGTGAATGTTACAGTAAATACATACAGTATATAATATAT
>NC_048411.1:9034434-9060772 GCF_013103735.1 Etheostoma cragini | reverse complement strand
ATATATTATATACTGTATATATACTGTAGTTTTGTCAAATAGATTCCATCATTTCATGCAGGCTACAACATGATTGATTACCTCAGAGTCCATGTATCCATATTTGGAATTATTATTACATTTGGTATTTGGAGAACTCCTCTGTTTAGTGATAGACATTTCATTTTTTTAAACAATATAATATCTCACTTACAGTCAGGGCATATATGTAAATAAATATATAAATAAGAATTGCACATGAGACATGAAAGGGGGGCAGTGATGAACTAAGATAGAAAGAGCATTTCATGTTGAGACGATTTTAAAAGATTCTCCATGTTTTAAGGTATGGTTATGTGCAGGAATAAGGAGTCCTGATGCCCCAAGGGAAGACAGTGTTTCTAATATTAACTGTTCTAATGTTACCAATTAGAGATACATGATCACTTATGTCCGATTGCAGGTACCCAGGTTCCATTCAGCTCTAGATTATTTGTTCTGGGAGATAGGCCGATCCTAAGCGGGATGGATAAGCACATAAGAAGCTGGGTCCAGACTAGTTCAATGATATCCAGGCGGTTTATTTTCAGAGGAAGCAAGAATGAAGGTGTGCTGTCTATCAAGGAGTGGGCCTTTGAGATGGCTAGGACGATTGTGTTAAAAAAAGGTCATGCAGTGCATTCAGGGGAATGTACCAGAACTTCCTGGAGGGTTCTAAAGAAGCTTTGTGCTGTGGAGAGACGTGTATGATGGGCTTATGGTTTTTTCATTTATGTGTTTATTTGGGTTGTTGTCTATTTCTTACTATTTTCAATTCAATTCAATTTTATTTATTGTTTATAATGTATCAAATCATCCCAAGAGTTATCTCAAGACACTTTACAGACAGATTAGGTCTAGACCACACTCATTATTTACATTATTAACATACATTTACAAGACCCAACAATTCCAGTAATTTCCCCAAGAGCAAGCATTTAGCGTGACAGTGGCAAGGAAAAACTCCCTTTTAGGAAGAAACCTAGGACAGACTCAGGTTCTTGGTAGTTGTCTGACGGGCAGGATTGGGGGGTGATGAACTGTAGCAATTACAGTCACAACAAAGATAATGGAACTATGTCTAGAAATAGTGGTTGGATGGGTAGAAAGTTATTTTGTTGGATGGTCTGGAATATTGTGGTTATTGTATCATCTTTTCTTTATTTTTGTCTGGGTGGGCGGTGATGACGACGCAGGGGGGTGGGGGATGTGTTCTTGTTGCGAGTTGTAGGTTTTGCATCTTGTTAAAAAATAACATTCATATTCAGGTACTATGAGAGTGACTATAACAGAGACAGAGATTGGTGGGGTATTTGGAACGGATCCTAGTCACCCTGTTTGTGTATCTTTTTAAACAATACAAAAAAATTCAAATTAGAAGACAAGCTCTATTCGGAAAAGGCAAACCTCAAGCGAGCACAAAAACCTTTTTTCACAAAGTTCTTTCACATTTTGCCGTTTCCATCCACATTGTCTTTTTCTTCTGTTTTAAAGATTATTTTTGGGCAATACAAAAAAATTCCAATTAGAAGACAAGCTCTGCTCCTTTCTTGAGGCTCACCTGTGCTGCTCTGGCAGATGAAGGGCAGTGGATCCGAGCAGTCTGTCAGGCCGAACACTGGCAGCGGATCGGCCCAGCCCTGGAGCGTCCTGCAGCCCTGCAGCTCCATCTGCTGGTGCACTGCTGCTCACACATTCACATCGTCACACAGTCACACACACAGTGACACACAATGAGAACACAGTCAGCTCGAGTACGTCTAAACGTATTCATTGGTGAAAAATATGAACAGCGGAGGACGTAACTATGAGTTTAGAATCAAATAGAAAGTAATTGAAAGAAAACCATTATATTGTACATATTTGTTTATTTATGTTACCGTCTCTTTTTACATTTCTGGTTAATTTCCTTTTAATATGTTCATCTGTATCCATGCACCATCCATGAAGGCAAATTCCTTGATAGTTTGGCTTACTTGGAAACAAATCCTTTTTTGATTCTGATTCAAGAAACAGCAACAACTGCTAACTGAAAACTAAAAACCTGAAAACTCTTTAAGGTTGTATATTAAGTGTAATTTTCTTTTTTAAATAACTGCCTGCCTGCATGAATCTTGTAAGAGGAAAAGAAAGTCTGACTGTGGGGGAGTTATTGTTAACCACTGCATGGAGCTCTGTTCTTCCCCAAGCAGCCCCCGCACTGCTGGAGCAGTGGGAATCCCCTCCATCCATCCCCCTCTCTCTCTCTCTCTGCTTCTCTGACTCACTTTCCCTGCCCTTCACTCTGTCCGTCAGTCATCCTAATGTCTTTATAGAGGTGTCTCTATCTCAGACTGTCTGGGTTTTAGACAGGAAGTCATCCTGAATGACTCCAAAAATAAGACACAGGCAACATAGGGCAACCACTTGATAAGAAATGCTACCCTTTACCCATGTGGCATCGGATGCGAGGATGCAAGTTGCAACCCAGAATGTGTAAAAACAGAGAAAAAGAACAGAAATAAATGGTAGCTGTCCGACAATATTAAGGTCTGAAATCAATGCTTAAAATACGGACACTATCAACAATCATTAAAATGTGTCAGTAGAATGTTTTTTTAGGAGAAAGTTGGCCTATCAACAGGAATAAATTATGAAATGCATTGTTCTTAATGACTATATTCTATGAAGCATTTTGTGGTCATGTTATTTCCTGACTACATAAGAACATTTAAAAACTCACACAAACTCATGAGCAGTTTTCACTCCTTCAATATAGAGATTTTAGGAAAAATTAGAATTGCTTAATTAAATCAGAACAATGCTGACATAAGTATTAGGATCATTTACTTAAGTAAAAGTACTAATCCCACACTGTAAAAATACTCCTTTGCAAAAAAAAGCCTTGCATTAAAAATGTTACTTAAGTAAAAGTATGTAGGTATTACCAGTGACATGTAGTTAAAGTATTAAAAGTACAGAAAAATCCTCCCATATTAGAAACTGGAAGCAATCCAATCAGTTCTGTGTTTTATGGTTTAATCATTTCAGCTGGACTTGTAGCTCAGTTGGAAGAGCAGGCACACATGGAAAGAGTTTTACTCTCTCTCCCCTTTCATGTGTTCAGCAGTCCTGTGAAAATAAAAAGTCCTAATAATGGCCAACAATATCATCTTTAAACAAAGAATAAAAAAATAAAAAAGTGAACGCACCTGAAATATCTTTAAGTAATCCATTTGTCGCACAGGAAAACTGTGTGCATGGTAAAAACATGAGGTGAAGTTTAACAAGGTATTCCGTCTGGAAACTATTTGGGTTGTTCAATGGTTTTATTAATAATTTTACCTATCACCTTTGTTGTCTCTTTGACATAATTTTCAATAATCTAAGTTTTGTTTTGGCTGTGTTTCTTGCAACCTTCAACTCAGATCTCAGCATTAAGATGTTATATGAAAGAAACCCCATTAAGAATAAAACTTCAAACGTGTCTTGACTAGAGTGAGTCTAGTTCTCCCCACCTTCACTTACTTCAAACTCCACATCATTGATTTCAGCAATTGATGTAGTAATTTGCCAAGCTTTGTCCTACTAAGCCTTCGGGCTGAAGACAAGTGGGCTTAACTTCTGCCTCCTTTCCAAATGAGGCAACATTCAGACTAACAGTAGCCTTAGGATTTGTGACAAAAGACCAACAATAATAATAATAGTAACAATAATAATAATAATAATAATAATAATTCTTTTGAATGACAGCTTGGGTTCCAATGCAATGCTTTGGCCGGGAAAAAACCCTGTGCCAGCCAGCAAAGAAAGTTGAACCTTACAAGGAACCTGATATGTACCCCCACCATTGAAGCCCCTTGTATTTTTTAACAAGGGTTCTATTTGGCCTCTCACTTACAGGAAGTCCTGTCCCTCACCTACAGAGACATTAGTCATATTCAGGTACTAGGAAATTGAATACCAGACATTTAGTTGGACCCTTTGGAAAGGATCAGTCCTGGTCACCCATTAAGAAATGCAGAATTGAAAGAGACAGAATACAGAATGTCATCTTACCTGAGCAAAACAGAAGGACCTGCACCTCTTTGACCACTGGGTGCTTGCTTAGATGGTCAAGATTCCAACTGAAAAGCACTTCCTGGGTAATGGACGAACATGCGTTGAGGGCGCGGACATGCCTTGTTTCCAGAGACATATTCCAAACATTCAGGTCAGTAATATTTCCAAAAAATGGCTCTGTGAAATTCCCTCCAAATGAATCTTGGTCCTGACCCAGAATTAGAATTCCATCCCCGTATATATCCCTGGAAGCATCTGTGCCTGTGCCCATGTCCTTCATGTCCCCATCCACATAGATAGCCCAGTGGCTGCTACTCCGGCACCAAGCAACGCAGACGTGATGCCAAGCTCCGTCGTTGAGGAAGGAAGCCTTATATGGCAGGTGCTTCCCATGGATGATAAGCGCCAGGAGGATGCGTCCCTGCATGTCCACTTGGCCTCGTAACTGGAACTCATTGGTAAAGACAGGTGCAGCGTAGGAGAAGATGGTGGACACTTGATTCCACTCTGAGTTCCACTGAACTCGAACACACACACTGATGGACGACAGGGTTGGAAAGGACATGTTGACACGAGCAAAGCCCTCATGGGAGTCCTTTGGGAAGTTTAGAGCTAAGAAATGTAAATCTAAAAAAAGGCAGAAGAAGAGGTCATTTATTAAATTGCATGTTTTACTTTTTGTATTTATTAACTTCATCTGTATTAGTTTGTAGGTCCACTGATTGTACTCACACTGTTTGGAGAGGGCCACAGGCTTGGAGGCCGCTTTGTTTAGGTCCCTGACCCAGATCGGCAAGCGGTGTCCAGTCCGCCGGAGCAGCTCCAAGGCTCCCTCCCGGTCCTCTGACTTTTCCATGGTGGCGAGGGAGCTGAACTGGCCTCTGCAGAATCTATCGGCCCCGGAATAAGCCAGAGAGTCATTGACCAGCTGGAAGGCCCAGTGAGAAGTTAGATGGACCAGTCTGGATTGTCCTAGAAAGTCAGATAGAAAATTCAACACAGAAAACATTTGCAACAAGCATGAATTAAAAATGGTGAGGCTTCTAAAAAATACCTATTTGATCATTTTTTTGATGGATTGAGTGGATGACAAGAGAAGTCAGTATGAATATTGACTCAGCTGGCGATTAAATAACCACTAAAAATGGATTAACAGTCTCACCGAGTGATTCCCCCGGTCTATCTGGCCCAGCATGTGTTGGCTCACTCTCACACACCACCTACAGGTGAAAAATTCAAGTTTACTTTAGTAGGTAACAATTGTTATGCATTTGCCTGTAAACAGCATGCAAAAGTCGGAGTTTGTTTGAAATTGGAAAATAGATGTTTAACATTCCATTGGAAATAGATGTTTAACATTAACATAAATATTATTGGATTACAATATTCCAAAGTTGATGTACAGGGCAGCGTTTTAAAATAAATCAATGAAATTGTACAACAATTTAAAAAAATAGACTGTTTGCCTGGCACTTGTTACATTATGTAGTATAGAATGGTTATTACCACAAATGAGAAGAGTATGAGTCCAGTGTGCAGGGCTCCAGTCATCTCTAAGTCAGTGTAGTCTCCAGCTGAAATAAGCCACTGATCTTCCCTAGAAAATATTTCCGCTGGATCCAGATGTACTTCAATTCAAAAAAAGTCTCAAAGTGAATACAAGAATCTATTAGTGTGTCGCTATTCAACAGGTAGTTTTCAAAAATCCTGGAGTAAATGTCCTGATTCATTGTTGCACTCTCCCCATTTTCCTATAAAGCAGCAGAAAGTCTCTTTCAGTATTTTGGGAACAAACTCCATATGTGGTATGATTGAATCCAAAACTGGTCCAGACTTCACATCCAGTACCTCGGCTTCAATATGCAGCATATCCAGTAGAGTTTCTGGTCTCCTTCCTGGGAGCAAGCCAGCAATCCCAGTGCGTCTGTCCAAGAGTCTTTCTCCTGCCTCCCTTCAGACCACCAACACCTCCCTCCCTCCTTAGTACCCTGTAGCCATCTGCCTTTGTCATGCAAATGGTGTAATTTTTTAAAAGAAGCCTACTTACGCAAGCAGCGTCAAGCATTTGGCACAGAGAGTTCATCAAGAGCAGCAAGGCGGTAGACATGTTTTACTACATATCCCTTATTTTTGCCTTCTTTAGGACTCTCTAAAGTTAATTACAACATCTGTTTCATTGCTGTACTTTAAAGTCAATAAAAGATTAGTTCAACTCATTTAATCAGTGTACACATGATGTTTGTCTGTTTGAATGTCTCTCATCTGATCATTTTGTCCTACATGCTTGCACAGCTTTTGCATGCCTTTTGACATCAAATGGATCTGCATTGACAATAAACCTGCCACATGCTTTTCACAGGCAATTACAGATTGATGACTAAGTAATTACATAGTTCACAGGTTAAAACATTGGATCTCAAATCTAGATTTGGGCTAAAGAGAAAGAAGCAAAGGTGGCATGTATCAAATGCCATGGCTGACCAGTCAAGTAAATCACTCGCTTCGCATCATCTTGACTCTTTAATTTAGACACATCATGACTATTTTGGTAGACTTGTTCTAATTTGATGGCTGGATTTGTTATAGCATAAGTCCAGTTAAGTCCTATTTATTTTTTGTAGTTTTGGTCCTCATTTCTACAAGTCGTATTACTCACCAAAGCAATCTTTGGTCTGGGAACACACCATGTCATAATGCTGATGTGCATATTAAAGGTGCAGTAGGTAAGCCTTATAAAACCAACTTTCTGTCAAATATGCTAAAACTGAAAAAATGTTCGAGTAGAACTACATGACGTAGGTGTCTAACTGCATGTCAATCACTGCTCATTCACACGCATGCATTCTCCCTTGCAGGGGGAGGGGCTTAGGAGATTGTGTTGGGCTTTAGCAGAAAGGGGGGGAGGGATTGTCAAATTTTTTGGCTAAATCCTGATCTTCACAATCATACCCACAGCCCCTTTAAATGTGGTCAACGCTTTAAATAATAAAGTAAATATACGTATAATTGATCCCTGTAAGCAAAAACCTCCTACAAAAGTCTTTACATTACATGCACTGCTACATGTCGATATATGCTAACACCACAGAAAGCTGTAATCTCATTCTCAATGGAAGAAAGTGTTGCTTAATAATATGTTACAGTCCACAGCTACTTGCATGTTGCTAAATGCTAACGCCAGGGAAACTGGTAATCTTGGTTAGGGACCATTCAGTATTTATGGAAGGGACCACCAGAGGAAAATAGGGGAGGGTCATGTCTTTTTATTGTTTGTTGAGGGGAGGGTCAACAACGTTTTTAGTCTAGGGGGGAGGGTCACCCAACTTTTTTATTCAACAAAACTGCATCATTTCAAAGTGGCTTGTTTGGTGCACATGGAGCTCCATGTAGCTCACTCGGTCTCGGGCCCCCATTGCTAGCAGATGGGTCCCTCCTTGTTTAGTCAGACTGACAATTTGAGCTGTAGCTTTGTAGAGACTGTGTGATTTCCCAAACTGAATCACACAAACACAAAACTGATTTGCTTATTTCATTGTGTTGTAACTGAAACATCTGCTGAAAAAAAATATTAGTTTTCAGCAAACCAGTGCAGAAGGCATCAAGAAATTGTTTAAGAAGGTCATGCCTTTTTTCCCAATCATGTTGGAGGGGCACAGAAAAATTTATTATTGGCAAAGGGAAGTATTTTTTTGACTAAAGACCCCAAAACTCCTCCGGTAGCGCCTTAAATAAAAAATAAACAGTCCCTTACTGATGTTGTTTATTTGTCTGCAATTTCAAGTTTTTGGTTAAGAAGACTTTATTGGTGATTTTGCATGGTAAAAAGTCCCACCATATTCTCTGGTACAGTCAGTGGCTACAGTGGCAGTAGTAAAGAGAAGGCGAGAAATGAGCAAAGATGCAGAGACCCAAAAACTAATACATACAACATGCAACTACATACAATACACCTAAAATACAAGTATGAGACTGAAAATGAGCTTTTAATATTTTAAGTACTGTTAATGTGGAATGTTAACAATGAGAGAAGGACCACTTTGACCTACAAGGTGAGGGTCACATCACCAGCAATGGTAGCCATGCTATCACTACTGCTAATGCTTGTGCTAGCAAGTGAATCTACACTCTACCATAATTCACATCACTGCTTTGTCAGAACAAAATAGATGTGGAAGTGTGAGCGGCCAATGACACTCGAGAAGCTAAAATGTACAACAACACCACTTGGGATGGGCCCAAGACCTTTGAAGCACACAGATCTGTTTATCCAAAATTAGGGGTCAGAGACATTGAAGGATTTATAAATTATACAATTTTATTTTCTTTATTTTTCAAATATTATCTTTTAAAACAGTAGGATATATTATACAAAAGGAAGCACAACATGAATATTAGGAAAGTAATGCACAATTCAAATCAACAAAACCAGCATGCATAATTAAAGAAACAAAATCAAACAAAATGAAAAGAAGAACAACAAACCACTTGCAATATATACTCAGTTAATACCAATATGTACAAAGCCAATTTTTGGGAGTTCAAACACTTAGCCGTGTCAATCCAAACCAGCTCTGGGTCCAGAACAGTCCCACACGACACTTTTTTTTCAATGTCACTGTGTAGAACTCTGCAATAAACTTGAGTTAGTAAATTATTCTATAACATAACCCTTGAACGTGGACATCTTGCCTAGTGTGGCTTTACCTGTCTAAACTCACACACAGAGAATTATGTACTTGAGAGGAAGACTGTTGGAGTAAAAGCCTTCACATCCCTAATGCCCAGAATTCAGTGATCTAGACAGAGGACTGAATGAGACAAAGCCAGACATTGGTATTCCACCCAGGTATTCATTCTCAGTGTGAAAAACTGGACAAGAGCCCAAAGCAACAAAGGCTCCTTCAGACTGAGACTCCTGGACTTTCTCTCCCTCGTGCCCTTCTCTCCTGTTGTCTGTTTCTCCATCACCCACGCCGGGGCTGAGACATTGCCATAAACTAACCCAAGCATTTATTTGCCTTTGTTTGTACTGTGGAGAAACAGGTTGGGAACAACAGATAAACGTTAAATTTCTTAGCTCAGTGTAACTCAAATAACAGACATTTGCCTAACTGTGTTGTAAATTCCTCAAGGAGTCCGATCTGCCAAACCAAGGTTTTGGCCGTCTTCTACATCAATCTAGCAATGTAGATTGGTTTTATTGTTCAAAGTTTGAGATGTTTGGAGATTTTTCCCCCTGCTCCAATACAAACGGAGCTCAGCCCAAAGTCTTTCAGGAAGACTAAATAACTTCAATCACCACTGTCTCTTCCTAAAACAATTCAGCTGTAAAAAGGCGTTCACGTTTCAGTAAAACAACCAAAATTGGCCACAAAATTCATGATCCAATCACAGCACTACATCCTGCTTTAAATGTCTTATCTCCTTGCTATCAGCTGTCTTTTCAGGCAAACGTTCTACCCTCCTCCTCCCCTTCCACCTCTGGTCATCATCAACCACGGCAACCTGAGTCCCTTTCCAATAGTCAGGTCCTTCATTTGGTCTCCGGGTTTCTTCTCCACCATCACCAGTCTCCATTGGGGGGAACATGTCTGGCTTATCTACCCCTTTAAAATATTTTTAATAAAAGAGTCTAGTTTCCAAAGACTCTGTACATTTCAATTTATGCTTATGTACAAAAATTCTTTGCATACCTTCAACAAAGTCTCTCCTGATTAAATGAAAGTTTAGGAATTTTGTTCGTTCATTTTTAGACCTATCTCCACAGCGCATCGGAGTAAGGTCTGGCTAAATGGACATAACATTCCTTGATAAGTAAAAATTGTGTACGTATTTACCTGAATTCAGATAATTACGTTACTTTACATTACCCACCTACATAGACTTTTTCAGTCTTTATATTACGCAACCTGACAGCTTCAGCTCCTGTTTTAATTACGTATGAGGTAAATGTGGATTGTAAAAGGGAAACAAGAGATCACTGGTTTAAGCATTTCAATTATCAATGCTCTATTTTAGGAAAGTCTTTAAAACATATAATAAAATATTATGTTTTTCATTAAAGTTGTAGTCTGTAAGATTTGAGGAAGGTTGTTTTTGGCAGCAGCTTTGGTGGTAAGATGTAATGGAAGGCAGGCCTCTGGACATTGTTTCCCGGAGTTCCTTTTCAAAAACAAACAGTGCCAACTGTATGACGTTGTTAGATTGACAGCTCCCACCTGCATGATGCCTTCACATGCTCCAGTCCACACTGATAGCAACTTAGGCTAAGATGAGCTAAACGCTATTACATCCGTGGAGATAAAAGCAATTTGGGGACAGGAATAGGCATGGAGAGGCTGGAGCTGGGGAGGCAGTGGCTAGCTGACCTGTCTCACCATGCTTACGCAACTAGTGAGATTACTCACCGAGAGGTTGGAGGAGGCGTGATTTGCTACCGTGGAGCCCCGCGGAAAATCTTGAGTGGGAAAGACGCCACACACTCAGACTCTAAATGTATTACTTTGCAAAGCAGTAATACAAGCGCTTTCATCAGTGAGTCAGATCCTCATTCACCATTGTTTTAACTCCCTCTTTGACAGATAGGAGCTTTAGCTTGATTATGAAAATCTTACACACTACAACATCTGACTCACCTCAAATGAAGAACTCCTACTCCTACTAAAAGCCAGAACACTGGTGGGCTAATCAATCTTATGATAGTACGATAGATAGAGATGAATAGAGAAAGATAACCTCCTTGTAGAGTTTTTGATAAAGTTAAAATTAGCTCCCTGGGGCTGACTGGGTGGCTAGCCTGGTTGGGTGTTCACCCCATGTGCAGGGGCATGGTTCTCGCCACAGCAGCCGTGGGTTCAACTCCAACCTGCAGACTGTTTGCTGATGTCATTCCCCCATGTCTAAGCTGTCCTTTCAAATAAAGGCAAATGGAGCAGATGGATTTTAAAGTGTGTCCACTGTCCACGTTAAGAGACTGTTACTCATTTATTTCTTTGGATAGAATAATCATCCAACTCAGCTGGACTGCGAACAACAGAGCATGAAACCTACTGCTGTTTCACTGCAGTAAATATATAAAATTTAACCACCACATTAAAAGCTGCCACCTGGTCTTTACATGTTACGGGGTAGCAGGGGAAGGAGGACCACAGCGCAGTGCAGTAGGATAACAAAAAGAGCTTTATTCAGCAGTCCAGAAAAATCAGGGAGCCAACGGCAAAATCCCAAAACAAACTACTCCGAGAAACAGGCACTGGGAATGGCAATAACAAAAATGAATAATACACAGAAGAACCTCATGGGGGATGGCAGGAAAAAAGGCAGGGACACGGAGACTGGGCGCGCTGAGGAGACAAAAGGATCTAATAAGAGACAAAGGGAACACAGGGGTTAAAAACATGAGGTAATGAGGTAACAGGGAACAGGTGAGACATCAGGTGAATCACATTAGGGAAGGTCAATCAGACAGACAAAAGTAAAGCTGGGCAAGACGAGACAGATCAGGAAACCAGACTATCAACATAAAACAGGAAACAGAACAAACACTTACCGGGGAACACAAGAGAGGACCAGCAACACAAGACCAGGGAGAAAACTAAGACAAAAACACAGGGAGGCTGAAGAACGGGAGAAATAAACCCAAACAAAAACCCAGAACCACAACATTTAAGCACTGACTGGACAACATATATTTAAAAAAGGTCCATGAGTAGGACGCTACGTACACAGGACGACTTTATATCTCACAGGAAAATGTGCAGAGAAATGCACATGTATTGCGTGTACTGCCTATTGTTGTGATTCATTTACATTATAGGAGCTGTTACTGACATTCAGAACATTAGTCAAGCAACAAACAAATATTTGCCATTTAAAGACATAGTGGAGTAATGGCGTCTAGAGCAGAGCATGAAGTCACAAGTCTGTGTGTGTTGTAAGTCATGTTCTGTGGTCCTCATCGTTATACCCAGACCAGCCATGTGTGCGTGTGGCGGTGAATTTTTTTTAGTTGTTTCACGTATTGGGGAACGGTGTTTGAGAGCCATGGGGATGCTCTCCCAGGAAGCAGTCTTTTTTTCAGTGTTTGAAAGTGTGGCACATTGCAGGAATAGGTAAAGGGTAACAGTTTTTCAACCTGAGTGACTGATGGGAACTAAAATCTTTGACTTTGGTCCAGTATTAATCTAGATGGCAATGCAAGTTAACAGAAGAATTGTCCAGCTTGTAAATACCTTCACAAATTTGCTTGTTTTGCTACTGAAAGGCTCCGATTAATATGAAGTGTCTCTCTCAAGGAGGTTGACCTTTCTTTTAAAGAGTAAGTTTCTTTTTTTAAACATAAAAACATCTGCAACATTTTCTTCGCTAAAGCCACCAGATTCAATGTAAAGAAACGATAATTTTAGCATCATGAAATACACTTCATTCAAAGTCAACAGAAACAAAATAAAACTATGAAAAGCCGTTTTGGCTAATTATTTCCACTATTCCGACCATCATAACCCCAAAACTGGCTGTTCTTTTACCCCCAACGGGTTGTGGTATGGCAGACCCCTTGTAAACCTGACATTTGCCAAAAACGGGGAGGTGCTGTGGTGGGTCAACTACAATCCAATGAACTGGGTCTTAAAAACAGTAGCAGTAAATGGAGAAGCAAAGCAAAAGAGGAATTACAATAAGCAACACCTTCACACTGCACGGTGAAATTACCCTGAGCTACTTAATTGCATTCAACGTTTGGAAGATTTCTGTTGTGAAAATAAAAAAGGCAGAAGTCTAAATTTGTCCTGGGTCCGCCTACACAAATGTTTAGATGCATTCATGCCTACTATGTCATACGTACAGACATAACAGGAACATATCGGGAAGCTGGAGTGAAAGTTAGTTAGTTCAGTGTGTTTGATTTGCATACAGAGAGTTTCTTTACATTATTAGCTCTGAGCTCAGTGTGCACACAGTTGTTTGGAGCTCTTTTACTGGCTCCAGGTCAACACTACACTCTGCACAGTTCAGTTCAGTAGAGGAGTAGTCTATATTGATGATGTTTTACTTCCAGGATTGTTCTGTTGCCGCCGGAAACTCTGCTGGATGTCCTTCATTTGGGCTTGATATCCGTCACCATCTGCTTTACCTGTAAAGTGTCTTGAGATGACTCTTGTTATGAATTGATAAATAAAAATGAATTGAATTGAATGTTAAACTCTGGTAGATTTCTAAGGACTATGGTTAACTGCTCCTTAGATCTCTGCAGGGTAAATCCAGACAGCTAGCTAGACTATCTGTCCAATCTGAGTTTTCAAACTAAAACACATGTTCCTCCAAAACAAGTTCCCTCCCGAGGCTATTTTGCAGAGGACCCGTTGCTCCCGTCCGCTCAAGATGATTGTAATTGGTTTAAAGAACATTTTTTTCTCATCCCAAAATTCTGTGTGGACTAGCCGGACCTTCCTCCGCAGAACTGTGGAGAAAGGTTTTACAATCCAAGACTGGTAGAGGAGCAACTGAGTGAGCATTCAGGAGAAGACCATTCAGGTTTTTTGGGGGACTGTTAAACACAGTCAGTAAAGCCACATAAATCTGACATCTTTAACCTATGTCTTTTGAGCACACTGAGGAGTTGTGGTCTTTAATTTAGGCTCCTGTGTGATAAATAGCACTCTGGTTTTTCCCACTTATTTGAGTAATCTGTCCAGCTTTTTGCCTGAAGTCAACAAACGCCTTTGGTCAGAGCTCGCTTAATCAACGGACTTGGCCGCATTCAGCAGAAGCTCACAAAAGAGGCTTGGGCTAATTGACCTCCTCCCTTTGCACGCTCTTTCCTCCACTGTAACTTTGCTGCCACTGCCACCCAGTGTATTTCCATGACAACCTGGGGATTGTAAGAGCGGAATGGAAACGTCAAACACTCGGTGGGCTCGCATCGTCGCACACAAAAGGCCAGTGACCTACATGTGGAGCGAGGATGAAGGCTTTTCCCAGAAGAACAGGCTCAGCAGTAATAGAAGACAGGACAGAAGCACTGTGAAACACCCCCCCGCCCCCCTTCCTTTTTGTCTTACCCAGCTTGGTCACTTGCAGAACAGACATGAAATAAAGTAAACTCCTCCTGCATGTAAACCTGTTTCATGGGAAATATACCTCATCAGGATCTAATACAGCAGTTGTATAGAGGAAAACACATTGCTTTAAATACTGAATAGTGAGCTTGGCATATGCGTCATCAAGTAGAAATGTTTTAAAAGTAGTTCCTAAATTCTCAGGAAGCATATGTTCCCATTTACATTGTTGCGTAGAGTAAGTAGCTGACACTTTCAATCCTCCTATAACTTATTAAAGGCTAAGAGGATACATGTCTGTAAATCTAGGGGCAGAAAATTGATGCAGAATGCTCTCCTGTAAACAAACATTCCTGGCTGGTCAGCTATCGGGGGGCCATGTTTGTCAGGCCTAATCTGGCAACAGCAGATAGTCTTTATGGCCACCCCCTCGGCCATCAATCAGGCCTGCTACTGAGGACCTGGGCGACAGCAGCAGGGGTCACACCGTCGCTACGGAGACCGCCTTTGAAAGCAGTCATATAAACGATATAGGGTGTTGGCATGAAACAAAGAGAAAGGGAAAGACAGAGGGAGAGAGGGATGGGCCAGCCCGTTGTTAGTTGTGTCCTCTTTGGACAGAATCAAGCTCCAGCTTGAGTGAGACAATACTGAGCTGAGTCAACCCCTCTCTGTGCAGAAAGAGTTCATCCAGCACAACAAAGTAAGGTCCACACAGATCCATGAGTTTACAAGGAGCAAAATTGGATGAAACTTAAAATACTGTTGTAATGCCGTTTCCCTCTGATAGGATTTGATGTGTGTTTGGATTGATTAGATTTACCTTTTCAAAGAATTATTTAAAAGTAAAGAAGATACTTGTAGAAGAAGATATAGAAGAAATATACAGATGTTAGGGTTGAAATCCTACTGAAATGAGATATAGTCTTGATAGTCCACATCCATGTTGTTCCACTTCCGGGATTGCTCCATTGTTGCCTGAAAATCCATTGGGTGTCCTTCTATTTGACTGGACGTCCTCCTATTTGGCAGTGTGTCCATTACCTTCCTCTTTCTTTGTGTTATAGTCTTGCATTGACAGAACTTCTTCCACATCGCTGCAGAGGCGATCTGGCTAATTTGCCACAGCATTCTTGGATGGGGCACAGCTCTGGTTCATTGGCATTTCTTCAAACAAATTACAAATCTTCAAACTTGGGTGGTGCTAAGCACTGGTCGGAGTAACGGTGCCTCTGCAAAATAGCCTCGGGAAGAAACTTGTTTTGGTGGAACATATGTACGTTCAAAAGTTGTTTAGTTGTTGAGTTGAGAGAAAACTCAGATTGGTCACATAGTCTAGCTAGCTGTCAGGATTTACCCTGCAGTGATCTGAGGAGCAGGGAACCATCGTCCTCATAAATCCATCAGGGTTTAGAACTACACCACAAAGAAAGAGTTAGTTAACGGACGTCCGTCCAGAATGAGGAACATGGGGCGAAATTTCCAGCGGCTATGAAGCAATCCCGGAAGAGGAATGTCGTGGATACAGACTAGAGTGGCAATGACTATAAGGCTGTTGGAGGGGTAAAGCTGTGCACTGAAGTGTTGGAAGAGGAAAATGTAGCAGAGCTTTTTATGTTGGTTTTAAAGGATCCCACAGGGGTAGGTTGATCAAAGTAACTCATTTTCATTTCATCTCTGTTGGCAGGTATGAAGTCGTGAGATCAAAGCTAACATGTAATGTGACATCCTTTTATGGAAAATATAACAATAAATATTCTCAGCAGAATAAATGGCAATCCGGCCATTAGGCCTCCAAACACTGTTAAAAATAAATGTTATAACATATAAAACAGGCAGAGAGACTGACAGACTTACATTGTTTTCCTTACACAGGGAAAATTATTTTATCTTACATAAACATATAACACATTTTAGCATATACTGAGCTTAGCTTGAACAGATTATCTATACAATGCACTGAGGCTTTGACAGAAACATACCATCTGTTGTCAGTGGAAATCCATCCACTTCTTCTCCATTAACACTGCAGATAAAAACAAAAAAAAAAGATTTCACAGGTTATTTTTTGGTGTGTTTCAGTGTATGAATAAAATATGGGACAAGAGAAGCTTGAAGTTATTCACTCACCTGCCTATGTTTTTTGTGACCTATGTTTGTAGGAGATGAGCTTTATGTGCCTGTGATTACTATATGAGCTGGAGATGATGATGTGCCTCCCAGTGGGCAGAAGTTGGTAAAATATGAGAAGAGTCCAGGGTGGTTTTCCCCACCAATCCAAGGGCACGCAAAGTGCAGCTGTTGAAAAATTTCTACAGAGTGACCCACCCCCTTGGATAAGATCCCCAGGACCCGTAAAATCCTGGTTTTCAGTTGGACTGAGAGGCCACTGACCCAGACTGAGACTTTGTTATGCAGGACACTTTGAATGGTGGAGCAGAAGAATAGATTGAAGATCTTCTTACTGGCTCCTAATGAGCTAAATTTCCATAAAGAGTAAATCCTCTCTTGCACATTGTTGCAGATGAAATCCACATGGTGGATCCAGGACAATGCTCTGTGTACGTGTAGCCCCAGGTATTTAAATGATGATGTTTGCTTTATAGTAGAGCCCGAGCGATATATCGCTGGGCCAATATTATTGGCCAATATTCGGCATATCCCGATCTATCGGTGTCGGCATAATGGCCGATAAAAAAAAATTAAATTAAATATTCATTCATCAATAAATAAAATAAATTACCAGTTAATGGATTTTTTTAACGGACAGTCAACCATGTCACGAGTATTGCCATTGCATATTTTGTCCACCAGAGGGCACTCTACAACGTACCTGTTGCCAACGCTGATTTTTGTGACCTTTGTGTAACCTCCTTTATAGGAGATGAGCTTGTTTATGTTTTGTAACGGATAAATGGATTTATTTTTTAAACATACTGTTTATTGGTCAATATATCTGCATTCCAGATTTTTAAATAACCAAATATTCATTTCAGTATTGGCCTTAAAAATCCTTCATTGGTTGGGCTCTGCTTTGGCTTAAATGTGATCTGTCTCTATGACAATATGTGTGTCTTGTTTGGCTCCACAGATGATCTCTGTTTTGAAGGTATTGATTATGAGATCATTATGATTGGAACACTGACCTAAATTGCTAACGCTGTCCAGGTAACGGTCTGGCTCCTCCCCGTCCTTTATCATTGCTACCAGTGCTATGTCATCAAAAGAATTTGATGATGTAGTAGTTAGGCACACTGGTAACACAGTCATAGTTTTATAGTGAGAATAACAGTGGGGAGCCGGCACAGCCTTGTGGAGCACCGCAGCTCATTGTACAGGGGAGGAGTAGATGTTGATGACCCAAACCAGCTGTTGCCTTTTGATGAGAAAGGAGCAGTTACAATGGATGAGATTTGGGTTAATATCTATCTGATGCATTTTAGAGAGCAGTATGTCCGGCTGTATTGTGTTGAATGCAGGAGAGAAGTCTATGAAAAGCAAGATGTAATTTGGTTTTGTTCCCGGTACATCCAGATGTTTTGAGACAAGATACATGAGGGTAGCCACAGCATCACCAGATCCGTACTAAAGCTGGTACATATTTTGATGTATGTCATGCGTGTTTATAATAAAGAAATGATAATTAAGACATGGTTTTTATGGTATTTTGCCACTAGAAAAGTGGGATCAATTACTGACAATTGTAGATACACAGGCTCAGTCCTCAGGTGGCTGACTGTCAGAGTGGTAACGCTTTGGCACACTGACACCATGTGGCACAATGCTGCACAGCCTGTCTTAAAGACCACAGTACTGCTTCATTACCATCTTTGTTCTCATTGCGCGCTGATGAAAAAACACTGCACATTTCTAGACAGCCGCACCAATACCACCTGCATTTTTCCCCACTGTTTATGCACTGTGAAATCATTGAAATCACTGCACATGTTATTGTATGGCGTCAGACGTATTGTTTCACGTTTCTTTTTATAACTTTATTATCATTGATTTACATCATGAATTATTGAATTATTATGTCATTATCAATAAATTGCTTTACAATTTGCAGGGGAAAATTATGTGAACTTAGAGTTTGAACTATTATACCATACATAAAACAGTGGGGCTGAACTACTATAGAGAAATTGTAGCATAAGACAATGAAGTAAAAGAAAGAAAAAGGGTGTGTCCTAAATACAACAAAGCCCAGTAAAAAATTGTAGTAATAAATTAGGTATTTGTGTGTGTACTGATACGCACATACCAACACAATCTGCATGCACTGATACACAGAGCATGCACAAACTAATTTGGAAAAATGCTAACTGTTATTGTCTTTTTGACATTTCTGACATTTTCTCCAACGTTTTTGGCAATTATTGGTGCCTTTTCCGATGATTTTGGACGTTTTTCAAGATGATCTTAAACTTTTATTTATTCAGGGTTTTGAGGTTTATTTGGTTCACATTAGACTCATGCCACTGACTCAACAAGCCACATTGCATTGATTTGGTCACCACTTTCAGTTGCCAGTCACCTCTACATTTTCCCATTGTTACAAGTGAAATTCCAGATATATTATCAGATAAATAACTGGATGTAATTTCATGCATTCTCTGGCTTGCTAGTTATAATAATATTAACTAACCACGTTCACGGTGTAGCCTGAACAAGAGTTTAATTTATCATAATTAACTCACCAATAAAACACAATCTAGAGTACAAGGTCTTTAGGACTGTTTTTACAAAATCACACTTATTGTGGTTTTACACTTACTAAAGTTCTAAGGCGTATGACTGGCAATTGTTGTTGTTTTGATTCAATATGGCAAATTGTAATTATGTAAGCAATTATTGCTGGGACTGTACTTTATATTTTTATTATTAGTTCAATTGTGGGCACTTGACCCAATACAGGTTCATAGCAGCAAAAGAGAGAAGAGAGACCTTGTTTACTTCAGAGGCTGTGTATTTGTTTTATAACATCATCTGGGTTACATGACAGTGATACAACCAACATATGTAACCCTGGAATCCATTCAAAACTTCAATGCAAAAGTAATAATAAATACATATTTTTAAATTTGACTGAAACACACACTTTTGTTGTTAATTGCAATTGCATTTTGTACACTTCATTGTACAGCGAAATTTGAAAATGTTACAGTTCTAGGATTAATGTGAAATAAAAACTATCGAGTGGAGTGAGACTTGGTAGATTATACAATGTATATGCCTAAGTGTATTTTTCTCTTTATGATCGGTTCTGTCATGACATCTCAGACAACTCTGCTTGTGTGTGATGTGCATGTGTAGGTGTGATGTGCATGTGTGTTAAAGACAGACCATTCTACAAAGCCCTCATTACATTTCATTTGTACAACTCCCCCTGTAAGTCTCTCGTCCACCACTAGATGATGCTCTAATGTAGGACTTGACAGTGCACTCGAAATGTATACACTCTGTGTGTGTGTGTGTGTGTGTGTGTGTGTGTGTGTGTGTGTGTGTGTGTGTGTGTGTGTGTGTGTGTGTGTGTGTGTGTGTGTGTGTTTGTGTGTGTGAGTGTGTGCCAGCGTGCGTGTGCATGTGCCCAGTAGAAGCTGTCAAAACATCCGTCCCAGTTGTCCCTGCTGATCAGAGAGCAGACAGATTTCCTGGTCCCGTTTTACCTGCAGTCACCTACAGCCGATCTCCATAGAGATGACTGAGGCGGAGGCAATTACAGGTGCAAGCAACGGGAAACAGATGTGCAATTATGAGAACAGAGGTTTGCACTTAGCCCCGCTCATTGGCCCAGCCTCGTTGCTGCAATACACAATGCAATCCACATCAGCCAAATCCACAAACAGCTAATTAAGTCCTCATCACACCTAGCGAGGTACAAGCACTGATCACAAACACAAGTCAGCGTCAAATCCTCTGCTCATCACGCAAACATCCCCTTTTGTTGCTGATACATTTTTTTTTTCCAGACCTGTGAGCTCAACACAAAATGCTTTCACCAGAATGCCATGGTGGAGTTTCAAAGCTGTGCTAACACTTTTTCACTTTTTAGCCTTTATAAAAGGTAAAAAGGCCAATTAGGTTAGGCCTAGATCAGAAACGTTTATACAGGTGTAGTTGACAAGCTGTAAAAGTTATGTTTGAAGTTCCACAAAGTGTGACATAAAACATATCTTAGTTCCAATGTTTTCCAGCCTCTTGCCATTTATTGTGGATATTACCTTTTATTTTGACCTTATACCCCTTGTTATTTTACCTTAACTAAATTGCATGGGATTGGCACCGTAGGGTTTAACCAAAATTGGAATGTAGCTATCAGGAACATTGGTTACTATTAAATCACTAGCCGTAAACCCTACTTTAGCTGCTAGTGTTAGCAACCGCTAGCTAGTCTGAGAAAAGTCTGTTAACATGAATATTTTCAAGCCTTCAAGTTTGGTAGCAAATACATGCATGCTTCCATGATAAACCAGAGTTAATGCATTAGTTATGTTTTTATTATTCTTGTCATTTATTGTACATTCTGTACATGCTGTTGCTAGCAGGGTTGCAGTGGGAGTGACAGGTGGAGAGGTGCTGCTGCTACTTCTTTCGGTAGTTTCTTTTACCGGAGATCCTGGACATTATTTTCATTTATGACGTTAAAGACAAATGAAGAATAGCTCTAGTGTGTGCGCCCTGGAGGGACGTGTCCTAGCAAGAGTCGGTGTGGAAGCCAAGCTACATCTTTACAAGCTTTAGATTATATGATATCAAGGGGAATGTCTATAATGATTGACTTGATAATATGTTTTTATAGCCTGCCTGTATGCAGTGAACTTGTTGTCTAGGGATGAGGAGCCTTTCATTTGAGTCAGTCTATAAGGAATGGTAAAGTAAATATAAACAATTAAAATACTGGTGCTTGCTGGCTTGGAGGGGACCCTGATTTAGGCATCGTCAGATCCGCTGATTGCAGGGCGAGCTGCTCCACCGGCGGCTCTAAGGCACTCACTCCCCTACAGCACACGCTCTCCACCGCCGCTTCGCCCCCACACACCCAAGAACCTGCCAAACACAGCGACGCGTTTTCACCGGAGGAAGAGGTGAACCAACTAATAACACTAGGGGATGACTTCTATCCCTATATCTGATTAAATGTACCAGTACTTATCTGAACTAACGACATGATCACTGTCACTAGATAGAAAGAAAACGTTGACGTTCACTCTGTAATAGTCACTGACAGTAAAAAGTAAAGTCATTGTATGCACTGCTGCGTTGCTAAATAAAAGGAGACTACCCCACAATCCTGACAATTCCTCATTTGTCCTTTCACAACTGGAAGGTTTGTAATAATACAGCTGCTGGCCTTTCCACCTCTTTCACTTCCCAGTCAGTCGTTGTAGTTCTAGTGCCAGGCTGAGACTTCGCTCCCCAACGTGACGTCATCGCCGAATTGACTTAATAAACCCGCAAATATAAAAAATGACCAAAACTGAGATTTAACACTATTTGGAGACATTCTTAAAAATGATATAAATATCTTGAGTGCTTTTTGCACCCAATAATCAGCAGTGGTGGTTAACCTGCAACATGGGCTTTAACGTTAGTTTATTTTGTAATGAGTAGCTATGTATAGATTAGTGGCAGCTGCTGGTATTTCAAAGAGGGGAAGCTCATTTTCAGGCCTACATTATGAAAATGGTCCATTTATTTATACATGAATTGTGCCTGACGTTTCATTTCAAGAAAATGCTCTGTGACACTGTGAAACATCAATAAGGCGGTTTAGGAAGGCCCCGTTTTGTTTGACTGTTTCTTAAGTTTAGCCACTTGAATGTGAGAAATAGGAGGCCATTCAAAGTGTTGTCTGACCTCCTATTGCCCATGTCTGTATTTCTAGTAAGTAATCTACATGCAAACTTGTCCACAAAGCTATTCAAATGTTGTTATGGATTTCACCTGTAACCATTATGATATTGGTGTTTAAAACCATTTATATCGTAGACTCTGAGGGCTAAATGCAGTTATTTTCATCTGGGGATGAGTTGTTTTTTTTATTGCATTGATTGCAGGCTCAACCCTGATCCTGCCCATGCAACTTAATCTTGCACATGTACTCACATTTTCATTGCTCTTTTCATGCCTTTTTTATGCCCTTTCAAAGTTAGACAGATCTCCAATTCCCACATTTGACCAAACAACACATCTATGAGAAGGTTCCATTAAGAGGCATGGCCAGCAGTATATTTTCTTTGTCACAGCACTTCCAGTCAGCCAGCTAACTTTGTCTTAACAGTAGGGTGACCAGACGTCCCCGGTTTCCGGGGACAGTACCCGATTTTAAATACGCTTCTGAGCTGAAAATGTCCCCGGATATTGTCTGAGAAATCTGGTCACCTTACTTAACAGAAGAGCTGAAAAGAACTGTTACTTTTGTTCTTTTGCACTAAATCAATCTGAGGTGTTGATATGCCTTAGTTTGATAAGTTTCTCTAGGGTAGTTGCCAAAATCACATCAACAATATTAGCATTGTCTGCCATCGTAGCCTAGCCTACTACATGAATGAATGAAAGAACAAAACAATATTACACTAAAAGGAGGAAATATGGGAATTAGGTGAAATTATAACAAGGACTGTGAAATGTATGATGAAAATTGGTTAGCAATTTTGGCAAGCATATACCAAGACACAGGTTGCTGCAGTTTGTCATTCAACCACAATTGCAAAAGCTGCAATTAACAATTTATTAGTTAAGCATTCACTACCACTGGTACTGAGTGGATGCTTAACTAATCATTCCATTCAGTGTGATATCTCACTTTATCAGTTACGCAGTAACTAAACAGTTACTAATCATTAGTGCTTGACTCAGTCAATCAGTAACTACTCATTAACTAACCATTTGTTGCTCATTCATTACTCATGCGTTCCTCATTTGTTCCTCATTAACTACCTACCTTTTTGTGTGCCTTATCGTTACCGATCTGCCAACTTTGATACTCAGAAATCCCCCCAGCAGCAGAGAGTCTAATATTTAGACTGTGTAACAGGTTGCTGGGAGTCGGCTGCTTTTAAAATGTAATCTTTGATTTGCTTGATTTGCTAAACTCTACGATGAGTAAAGAACTATTTTGTTGACTATTGTAGAGCTTTATGCTGACAAAATGCGGCAAAAGGGACAAAACTGTTGGAGAAAGCAACAATAATGACAAAATATGTATGTGTGGCACTTGATGTGATTATCATTTTTCAGGGTGGCCCTTGGTTACAATGAGTTTGACACTCCTTCCTTAGATTATTATCACATACCAAGGTTCCCTCAATAGCATTGCTGGGTGGTGTGGGTGGTTAGGTCACCTGGTAGAACGTACACCCCATGTAAAGGCTCAGGCCATGTTGCAGCGGTCGCAGGTTCAACTCTGACCTGCAGCCCCTTGCTGCATGTCATTCCCCTTCTCTCTCCCCGTTCACGTCTTCAGCTGTCCTATCAGATACAGGTCTTAAAATGCCCCAAACTGAAAAACGGCTGGCAGGGCCTCCCCTTTGCCACATCTCACTGCCTCCCTGATCTCTTTCGAGGAAATCATGCAGTTTCTATGACAGTAATCCCACAAATGGGGATAACGGTGCACACTCTCAGACAGTCGCTCATCAAAGGCATTCACGGTATCGCACTCACTGAACACTTCCGTCACACATGAAAAGTAACGGAAGTAATTGTGTGAAGAATGCAAAAGAGGGCTACAGAGAGATGTTCACACCTTTGCACCTGGCCAATTACTAGGGTGTGTGTGTATGTGTGTTTTTGAGTGTGTGTGCTATTGTTGTATTGTTCATCTCCCGATAAAGGCCTATTATGGCTCGACAAGCACTTTGTTTGGTGAATTCTGAGGCCCATACTACATGTGAGCACAGTGGGTGTTTAGTGTTTTAGGGTCTGTTGCTCGTTTATTTAAAGCATTAAATGACTGTTTACCAGGTGAACACTCTGTGGCTCAGTAGAAGAAGGGTTGCCTCCAAATTGGAAGGTTGGTAGTTTGATTCCCTGGAGTGTCCTTGGGCAAGACACTTAACCCCGAGTTATCCCAGATTCTGCGCATCGGAGTGTAAATGTGAGAATGTTTATCTGATGAGCAGCTGGCACCTTGTACGACAGCTTCTGCCACAATGTGTGAATTCCTATGTTAAAGCGCTTTGAGTTGTATCAACTAGAAAAACGCATAACAAATACAGTACATTTACATTTTAGAAAACAATATACTGGAATCCTCCGAATCACTCTACACTTGTTTAAAGCTCTAATCCAGGGGTCTTCAACAGGGTTTTCACTTCAAGACTGAAACTGAAAGAGAGACAGAGCAGGGACCCCCTTCTACATATTTTTTAGAAATGAAGTTGTATATTAAACTAGGCCTACACTGGTAAAATAATTGTTGTCATGATTTTATTTATATTTGTTATAGTGAATCTTTAGGAAAAACTGCATCTGTGGGTGGCTGCCTTATTGACTACATTTGTAACTATAGGCCAGTGAGCCTATGTATTAATGTTTCTTTTTCTCTAAAAAGGCTTATTTATATTTGCTAAAAACATGTTGGATTTATGTTAGGATATTTCAATTTAGAAAAAAAACTTTAAAACATACATAATTTGGTCGGACACACCAGCAGTTACTAAGAGGACCACTTAGGGGTCCCGGACCCCCTGTTCAAGATTTCGGCTCTAATGCCAATGTAATTGCCACGATGTGCTCATGTTGTTGACTGTGTTTCAGACTGTAACAAAACATCAGTTAAACTCTTCCGCATAGGGCAGCATTTTTAAGACTTCACAACGGGGATGGGACCGCTGGTCGCGTCGGCTATTTATATGCTGACACACCTGCATTCTCCCTCTCCTTTTGACTTATGCATGCCCCCGCTGACTGATAAAAACATGGAGGCCATGCTGGATAAAGTGTGCCTCTGCTGATGAGAGGGAGAGACTGAAGGACCCACATGCGTTTCCTGTGTCTCTCCGGGCTTCTGAGGAGACCTGCTGCTTACTCAGGAGTGAAAGCCTCAAATTAAAGTGTTTGTGCTGACAAAGGACAAATGGGATTTTTTTCCTTTTTGCGCAAACGGTGCAGGATTGTGTTGGCTTGCTCAAAGTGTCAGTGAAAAAATGTCTCTTGGTCGACACCTCTAATGAAACATGCGCATGAAATTAAGGCCTGCACATTGCCGCCGATGTTTAGGTTTTACATGTGTAAAGAGGTAGGCAGAGGAAGAGGAGGAGGGAAAAGAGAGAGATGATGCAAAGACCAAGGAAGAGAGAGAGATGCCGCTCCTCTCTCCTGTGTATAGATATGTCTTTTGTACCCTTGAAGAAAGAGTAAATTGAATATTCATGAGTGAGCATGAATAAGTGCTCTGTCAGCCAGTAATGTCACTGATAGATGAGAGGTGGACCTGCATGGAGCGCCAATGGCCAGCCACGGTCCTCCATAGAGAGGCGTTAAGGTGGGGGTGGGGGGTAGGGGGGTAGGGGGGTAGGTGGGTGGGAGGGGGGGCACATCAGGTACAGAGAAGGCTTGCTCTGGGTATAAGACAAGATAGAATGGTTAACTTTCATCCATGCATATATTGAGCTATACCTTTAGGAGGCCATGCCATAGGCAGTAGGTGTCAGGATTTAGAGTAACGGCAGACCCAAAAATGCAGAGATGACAGGGCAGTGTTGAGTTTGAGGATTTACTGAATAAAAAAAAGGATACGACAAAAAGAGTCTGGAAGTAGGCAGGCAAAAATAGTTCCTAAAAACAAAAGACCGGGAATCAATGAACTGGAACCCCTGAGACAAAAAGGATAGGAATACACACAATGATCTGACTACAGACAAAGACAACACAGAGACTAACTACACAAGGTAACAAGGATGAAACAAGGGTGAAACAAGGGACAGGTGACACAACGGCTCAAGAACAGGTCAAACACATCAGGGCGGGGCAGACAATAACAGAGGTGGGAAAACACAAGGGAGGAAGTAAAACAAGACGTAACATGGGAGAAACAGACTACAAAATAAAACAGGATGAAGGATGAAAAAAGGGTAACACTTAACCTTCCTATGGTGTTAGGGTCCCGACGGACCCGTTTTGAGTTTTAACATGCATAAAACTTCATACATTTGTTTTTTGAGTTGAAACTTTTTGACTTTGTCAGGGACTTCCATTTAAACAAAGTAAAATCTTTT
>NC_048411.1:9033183-9034334 GCF_013103735.1 Etheostoma cragini | reverse complement strand
ATTTAATACACGGGTCCAAAATGACCCGCTAACACTTCAGATGGCAGCAGAAAGCTAACACCAGAGGAAGGTTAAGAGAGAACACAAGACAGTAACAACAAGGACATGGGCAATAAATGAACACAATTAAAACAGGAAAACTATAACAGCAAAACGCAACGTTATTTTTTTGGCCAATTGTCAGTTACCTTCTGTTTTTTCTTCGTGTTGGCATTCTATACTCTATATTTCTGAAGACTGTGGCTAACTTCTCCTCAGCTCTCTGCAGGGTTAAATCTAGACAACAACAACAACTTTTGAGCGTACACATGTTCCATCAGTTGTCCATTTGTTCCATTTGTTCCATTTGGCAGAGGTACCCGGACTTCGTGCAGCGCATTTTGCCAACCAAGACGATTGTGATTGGTTTAAAGAAATGCCAATAAACCAGAGCATGTATTTTTCCCATCCTGGAATGTTGTGTGGACTAGCTAGACCCTCCTCCGCAGAGTTGTAGAGGAAGGTCTGGCAATGCAAGAGTAGGCCATTCTTGACTTGACAGTTTCAAGCTTTACTGACTCGGCAGCTGGGCTGGAAATCGCTGGAGCTGGGGAGAAAAAAAGAGCTGAAAAAGCTGAGGGAGGAGAGTCTTTTCCCTTTTACAGACGGCTGGACAGAAGTCTGGGGGTCTCCCCTCTGATTCCTGTTTTCCAGCCAGTGAGTCCATGGTCCAGAAACCCGCTCTAATTTCCTCTGACAAGTTCTCACAGTTGCCTCTCAATCCCCAGCGTATACCCCTCCCCTACGCAAGAGCAGGAGGCACACAGAAACAGATAATTTCACCGATATTTAGATATGATAATTTTATTCATGATGCCAATCCTCGACCGCTGTGCAGATCGTCTGTACAAGTGTAAATGAGGAGTGTTCCAAATGTAAAATGTTCTGCGGAGGGGGGGAGGGGGTGTGGGGGATCAACGAGGCTCTGTGGCCAAAACAAGGCAATATACAAAGTGAGTTGTGTTCCAGTACGCAGACTGGCCTGGTCCGCACCAACTCCAGTCAGCATGTCTGGCTCCAGCAACATACACCAGATGGCCTCATCCTCAGGCAGAGAGAGAGAGAGAGAGAGAGAGAGAGAGAGAGAGAGAGAGAGAGAGAGAGAGAGAGAG
>NC_048411.1:9003838-9033173 GCF_013103735.1 Etheostoma cragini | reverse complement strand
GAGAGAGAGAGAGAGAGAGAGAGAGAGAGAGAGAGAGAGAGAGAGAGAGAAAGAGAGAAACACCAAGAGAGAAAAAAAGCACTGGTGCTTGACATGTCCCAGAGGTGCCGGGCTCAGTCAAAGTTCTATCCAACGCTGGGCTTGGATGCTACTGGAGCTACTCTAATGTAAAAACTAACTAACTGGAAAAGCCTAAGCCCTACAAAACGGACACAGTATTCCGACCATATTCCATTTTCACCCTGTCCACTCCATCTCATTACACATGAGGACTTCCTGTCTCAAAATCAACCAAATACAACTTACCCTAAAATTATTTTTTGTAAATTTCACCACAGAGATTTACTAAATACAAAATACTCCGATACAGTTTAACTGTGTGAAGGGTTGAAAAGTTACATTCAATTCACTTCCATGCTTGCCTTTTTTAAGCTATATCACTTATTTATTTTTGTCCTTGTCCTGCCCAATCTTTCCGTTTTCACTGTTTAAAACACTTGTAACACATATGCTTTTGATACTATTTATGTGCTTTTTTTCTTCTTTCAAAGCACTTTGTGAATTACTGTTTTTAATGGTGCTATACAAGTTATTGTAATCATTAGATTATGTTATAATTACACTGTTGGGGGACTCATGAGACATAGACAGAAAAAAAAGGCAAAATCGGAGCAGTAGAAGCTGAAATACCCTGACATTTATGCCTAGAATGGCTAAAACACTGAACCCTATATTTACCAAAATTCAACTTGACAGCATATTTCATTAGACCCTCTATGCCTGGAAAACAACCACATCTATCAAACTCCACACCTCGGTTTGTAATGGAGACTTAATGTTGAAGGATTCTCCAAGAGAGAAGTCTCCAAGCCCAAGATGAAATAACCTCAATGACATCATGAAGGGTCATTAAATCAGACTTCGAAGCTCATTTAGAACCACAGAAGTCATTATTTAACAGTTTTCATTAGGGTTTTGTAGTATTCCATGACAAAGAAATTGTATTTGTCACTTAAAATTGGTGGAGCACGCTATTAACTTCAATACATAACACTGTCTTACAAACATTTTGTACATTAACCATGAAAATACAAACAGTTTGTAGACAGGCTGCATTTGAAGTGCATTTTGCTCTTTGTGCCATCAAACTGGATGAGTGTTAATCCAAAGACATTAGAGAGTGGGGTAAGGGGGTAACATGGTTCATGGGAGATGTGGTCTTAAAACAGAGAAACACTAACACTAGAACAAGGCTTTCAATCAACTATGGTCTCAATTGTTAGTTCAGTTATCAGTTAACTGTAGGAGAGTATACTAATGCAAAATACATTGTAAAAAAGCATCTGACGCAACTCTGAACCAAAGGTGTACCAAGTAAAACCATTTTTTTAATTTGCATTACATTTTAAACTATAAATATATATATTTTGCATAGGACTGGGTACTGAATTCAATACTTTGTAGGCCCTGACCAAATTGCCTCCAAAGTACCGAGTACCAAAAAATGTCTCTCATTAAATGTCATTCAATACCAAATTTTGAAAACCTAATGAGCAAATATCAACAGTAAGCCAACAACCATGCTGCATGCTTCTACCAAGCTCTAATAATGTCTGTGATTGGCTGTCTAACGTTGCACTCCATAGAACCATGCAGGAAGAAATGCATGCAAATGTTACGCACAGAGACAGAGTTAGTGGAAGCTGAAAAATCAACAAAAAGGATGTGTGCTGTAATGTGTAAGTTTTTGTTTTGTTGTGTAGAATTGGACAGAAATAGAATTGGTATGGAAAAAAATGTAGGAACCTGTATTGAAGCAACGTTATTGGTATCGAAACCGTTATTGAATATTTTTCAAAAATTCCCAGCCCTGCTTGAACATGGTGTACATTAACACACAGTGTGTATGCTGTCCTCTCAAACAGTATGTAACATATGTGGGTGTGGGCTTAACATGGTTGCAATTGTTTGCACATCACAATTAATCAGATCATATCATGAAGCCAAAAATTACATAGAACCAGATATATTACGATTATTTGAAAGACGTGAAAGTGCAATTTTCCATGTACGAATGGCCTTCCAAAGCTATAACACAGATGGCCCAGTAGCTCCCTCCTTGCTACCCACTGCTCTGTTTTCATTACTCTCTTTTGGTGATAATGTATTGTCTACAGGCTGTGTAATGATCCTCGAGAGCAGCCGTGTACCACTAACAGGCACTTCTGTCAAACACATCACCGTCGCTGTGCTCATTGATTTGTGTTGCCTTTAAAATGGGATGTTTCCTCTGCGCTGGGCGCAGCCGTAATTGCGTCTTGCTTAAGTGATTCAAATAAGGCGGTCTGCAGCTCTTACCTTTGCTTTCCCTCCCTCCCCTGTCACTGTCACCCTCACTTATTTCATTAGGGATTCAGCAGACTTGATAAAACAGCAGGGGGTGCCCCATTCCGCAGCGCTTAGCCAGCCTGGCCGAGACAAAGAAGTGGTCAAACGGGGCAACAAATCACACCAAATGGAGCGTTTGCTCTTTGTGCAGCCTAGTTATGGAAACTGATAGCAGCATCCAGAATACTGAATAGGTGTAATAAATGCTGAAGAAAGGGGAATTCTTCTCCTAATTGGGTGAGGGGGGCAATGGAAGCACCGGCATTCCCCTTTTTGTATCTGAAAATGAGTTCTGTGAAATAGTCTAATAGCCTGTACACAGTTAAAAGGGGGGGTGTGATACCCCCCCTCCACCCCACCCCTCCTTCTCCTCAAAGCCAGCCATCCCATCCTGTCTTTGGGCTGACAGATAAACATGTTCTCCGCTGGCTAATTGCACTACCTGTTCCTACCCAGTTGCAAGTGACAGGCTAGCTGAGTCTACGTGAAGCCTCAGATCTCCCAGACCCCACGATGCCGGAGTAAAACACTCAAATATACCACAGCCGAAGTGATGCTGAGGAACTTCTGAGGGAGAAAGTATTATGTACCTTGAAGCCCACTGTGTAACTTTCCAAATGAGCGGCGAAGTTTACAGGTAAAAGAGACAGTTGCCGGACAGGCATTGATGGATTAACTAACACGACAAGTGCAGCAGGAAGTATGACTGCACCTGTCTAATGATATCAACGTCAACAAGAGGGAAAAGGCAAGACAGACAATTTAAAAAAAGGTAACCCAAGAAAATTCATATCTCAGCATAGCGAGTCTCCTTTTCACAATGAAATAAAGATGTTCAAAATCAATATGCAGCCTTATACATCAATATACATGTGCTGCGGGTCCTGAAAGTATTCCGCAGAGGTACCTTTGTCTGAATGGACTGCAAGTGGTCATAAAAGATGCAGGCCCTCAGCTGGACACTGACTCCCTCACATCAGATGAATAATAGTACAAAGGGCTGCTAAATCATTGAGAAAGCTGCTCTGCTCTGACTGCTCTGGTCTAGCACAACACTGCTAACAGATCAGTGCAGAGGACATAAGAGGCATCGAGGTCCACGATCCTCCAGACAAAGCCTCGGCTTGCTTTCTCGGGGAGCAGTAAAGAACTCAGGAAAGTCTTTCAACCGTGTTTCTGGCTGATTATTCTGAAGCATCAAAACTGACTCTGCATAGTGAAAGCAGGGCGCTGTTTTCGATAAATCCGGAACTGTGGAATTCTCAGAAGTCAAAGGCGCGGGGGGGTCTGATCTGTCTATTGTATGTTCCCCTTTCCCACTGAAAATTGCGAAAAATGAAATGAAAATGAATAGACTCCTTTCCCATTGCCAGAAGAAGAGTATGCCTGTCTGTTTTTTCTTTCACGTTCAGGCATGAAACTTTACCGGTTCCTGCTACAGCTTCCCAATTCTGAGTGCCCAAAACTGTAAACTCTGATGTACATTCACTTGATAACTTTGCGAATAAACTTACCCTCTCCTCCGCACAGACAGATCGCTGGGCATTCCCCATCACGGTCAGTAAGCAGTTCAAAGCAACATGGAGACAAGTATGAAGGTGTTGGTGGTTACTTCAAACTACAGAACAGATGGCGGAAATTACCGATTGAGCCGACGCACGTCACAGCATCACGCCTGAAAAAGGCACAAAGTTTCCATCACTGCAGATGATCGAGCTGAAGCCAAGAAATACCTGTTCCCACTGCCGGAACCATTGCAGAAAAAGCTAGATTTTAGAGGGTGTATGTGGGTTTTTATGGTCAGTGGCAAAGTGCTGTTAGACATGAGAGGATAGACGGGTGAACAAACTGTCCTTTTTTCTCAGACCCATGATGATCATCTTGAAGAGGGAATGGAAGGAGGAGGGGGATCGGGGGTCCGCTTGTCTCTCACTGTTGTGGAAGTGACCCAAATATGGGGCAAGGTCATTGCAAACCAATATGATTTAGATGTTGGCTAAGAGAGTGGGCTGTAGCTGGAAGAGAAAGAGAGCAAGAGAGGGCGAGAGAGAGAGAGGGAAAGAGAGAGAGAGAGGGAGAGAGAGAGGGAGAGAACGCATGTTGTTTAAGTAAAACCCTCAAGAACATTATGATTTATTTAAGTGAGGAGAAAATATGAATAATGTATTGGCTATACGGAGCATGAATCTCTTTTGTACTAATTGTCAGGAAGGCTTGCATCCAGTGTGCGAGGGGTGGAGGGGCTGGAGGACCCAGAGATCACAGGGGCGCTGCAGCTCAAAGCCGCCGGTCCTACAGCCACAGCCATTGACTTGCAAATGAGCTTCAAGGCGGCTAATTAATGGGGGGGGGGGGCTAATGAAAGCAGTGGTCGGGCTCGAGTGAAGAAATAATCTGGGACCCCGTTTTTACTTTCCCCACTCTTTATCTGACTTTCTTGCTCTGTCCCTCTTCCACCAGTCCCTGGTTTGATCGTCCCCTCTCTTCCCACTACATGGCTCGTGCCATTGAAGTTGATTGCAGAACGCATCAATATGTGAACAAAGTTGTTGGTGGTGGGGGTGCAGTGTTAGTGGGTGTATGTGGGTTGGTGGTGATAGGGGGTGTTAGCAGAATTAGCATTCATTTGAAGCAAGCCCCCCCCCCCCCATATCCTTCTCCCCCTCCCATATCCCTCTCCATCTCTGTTATTTATTCTGTAGCTTTTGGCACATTTTCTGCTTCTCCACTCCCAGTAGGGGAGACGGAGGGAGATGGAGCAGGGTGTTTAGGATGTGTGACAGGCTGTAATGGTAACTTTTGCACTTTTTCTTTTCTTGTTTGCACTAGAGAGAGACAGGCAGGCGTCGGACGAAGTCCCCCTCTGCCGCTTGTTGCGGTGGTTGGGGGGTGGAGACGCGTGCATGGATCAGATACTGTGCCCTGCAGTGGTCTCTTTCTTTTGAAGCACTGTGACTCCTCTCAGTGCCTAGTGGAACTCCCCGTGACTATTAGCTCTACTACTACTGCGAATGCTGTGGCCATAACATGGGAACATTAACCTCTAAAACTTTCTCTCACTTTGGCTACATTTATATTGCTACGTTTTGGTTTAAAAATTAAACCGCAGAGTCCGTGGGGTTATGTCCGACGCCAATGTTTTGCCGCCTGATTGAGTCATGGCAACTCATTCTCTGAGACTAAGCTACTAACGTTACCATGGAAACTACCATTAATGGGCGGAGTATACATGCTGCCTCCTGTTTACGCCTGCACACACATGCCCAGTATACAAGAATGTTGATGAGATATGAGGTTTGACTGTGTTAGTTTAAAGGTCCCATGGCATGAAAATGTCACTTTATGAAGTTTTTTAACATGAATATGAGTTCCCCAAGCCTGCCTATGGTCCCCCAGTGGCTATAAATGGTGATAAGTGTAAACCGAGCCCTGGGTATCCTGCTCATTCTTTGAGAAATAGAAAGCTCAGATTGGCCGATCTGGAATCTTGTTCCTTATGAGGTCATAAGGGGAAATGTTACCTCCTCTTTCTCTCCCAGAGAATTTGGCCCACCCATTAGAGATAGACAACATGGCTTTCAAATGATCAAAGTGGCAGTTGGTCCCCTGGCCTCCACCTTGCCCCCCCCCTCTCCTCTTCAAAAGCTACAGACTCAGAAATGGCACATACTAATGGCGTTTTTCCACTGCTGGTAACAGCTCGACTCGCCTCGACTCGCCTTGTGTCTACTCGACTCAACGCATTCTGCGTCCGTTTTCCATTGCAGATTGAGTAACGCCTCAGCGGGGCTGGTCACCTCAGCTACGCGTGAGGTGGGCGTTCGGTGACAACTGGTGAGATCTGTAGTTCTGACCTGCTGTGCTTCGTATAATCTTTATGAGAGTCATGGAGAGGCTTATGACAATGACTGGGATGCATCTGGGACAGCAGAGCCGGTGGTGACACTGTCACAGGGAGCAGAGGAAGAAGACCGGGATGTACGGGAGGGTTTGATGCGCTACCTGAAAAGCTAAATAAAATCTGTCTCTTTTTTTTTAATGTAAGTGTGCAATGTTGGAACCTCGACTGAGGTAGTACTAAAAAAAGTACCTGGTAGAAGGTCCCAGGGACTTTTTTTCCTAATGGAACACCAAAAAAGGCGAGCAGAGTCGAAGCGAGTGGAGTAGATACCACGCAGTGGAAAAGCACCATAGGTGTACTGTCCCTAAGTGTAGAGCTACTCAGCTATCCTGCAAGCTTACAACCATCAGGCTAGGACAAACAACGAAAGTGGATGCAAGAACTTTTCATTCCTTTTAAAATAATAACTATGTCAAATAATAACTTGTCCGGAGGCAGCAGAACAAACAATCTTGTCGGTGATTACTGTCGTACGGTTAACGTTATTTGTCAAAAAATGCGGGGAAGATTTTGGAGGCTTTGGTCTCTCTGATGTGGTGGCGTTCTCTGTTTGACCGGGAGAAGCTCACGCGGCCATGACACGGACAGTACACGGAACTGACACTGTGGAGGCTATCCTATAAGCCTCGGTATGGATGGCATGGTGCTCTCAACGCGTAGCAAAAAAGATCTTAAGTCCAAGCATTGATTGTCTTTGGGTGGTGTTCCCGTTTATTGTAAAAGTAGAAAAAGGGTAACTTCACATAAAATAGTATTTTCACCTAGTGCTGATATGATATGTTGTGGCGTGTTCACGGCTACGGTAAGAACCGTGTGTTCCCCGCCATCCACACCTTTTCTCATTGATCACCGCACCTGTAAATATACCTTCTTCCCAGTGACGTACCACACCCAGTGCAATACTCCCCCAAGTGGCTAAAAATAACAACTAAATTAACCTAATCAAACAAGGTGGAAACAAATGGCTCCTACACACCGGCCCCACAATTGTGAATATTTACTTTAACCACAATTACCCAAATTACCTAGGTTAAACTTAATGAGCCATTTGTGCAGAGCTAATCTAAATTACATCTTTTCTTGAGCCAAAAAAATCTGTGATCAGGTCATCTATACTGCTTCAGCTTCCACCAAGAGACAGATCTTCGTTACAGGCCGGTCCAGCTGCCCAGTTTTTGTCTTCAACTGTACTGAGCGGACAAAGCCCATCTTGTCTGGATACGTCTGTGTAATTCTTCCCATCAGCCAGGACCCCCGAGGAGCAACAGGATCCATTACGACCACAATGTCTCCAATGGAAAAGCTTCTTTTTGGTCTCATCCACTTCTGTCTCTCCTGGAGTAACGGTAAATATTCCCTAACCCAACGCTTCCAAAAGAGGTCAGATAGGAACTGCACCTGCCTCCATCTTTTCTTCATGTACAGGTCATCCTTACGAAAGAGTCCAGGAGGGAGGTGTGGCTTTGATTTTAGGAGCAAGATATGGTTAGGTGTAAGCGCTTCAAGGTCATTTGCATCATCAGAGGCGTTTGTGATGGGATGAGTATTAAGAATGGCTTCAACTTCACAAAGAATGGTGTGAAAACCTTCATCATCCAGTGTTTGGAGTTTAAGTGTAGAAAAGAGGACCCTTTTCACAAGACGAATAAGACGCTCCCAAACCCCTCCATGGTGGAGCCCGGCTGGAGGGTTAAAGGACCATGTCAGACCATTCTTCAGTAAGGCATGCTGAATCTTCTGATGGTCTAACTCAGCAATGGCTTCCCTCGACTCCCTCTCAGCTCCTATGAAGTTGGTGCCATTGTCTGATGTCAGGTGTGTCACCTGACCTCTGCGACATATGAAACGACGAATGGCATTTATACATGAGTCAGTGTCTAAAGCATAAGCAACTTCGAGATGAACTGCCCTACTTGCCATGCAGGTAAAGAGGACGCCGTAGCGCTTCACTCTGCCCCGGCCTTTCTTCACTTCCATTGGTCCAAAGTAGTCGACGCCTACATTTGTGAAAGCAGGCAAGTCTGGCATAATTCTCTCTACTAGTAGGTCTGCCATTTTCTGTTCCCCTGTCTTACCTTGGAGGCGGAGACACACTACACACTCAGAGATGACCTTCCTACAGGCAGAATTGGCATGAGTAATCCAGTATTGCTTCCTAAGAGAAGAAAGCATGTGATTTCTACCTGCGTGACCCAGCTGTTGATGGATATGCTTCAAGAGGATTTTGGACACATTTTGCTCTTTGGAAAGAATGACAGGATGTTTTTCCGCTTCGGGCATGACAGCCCTACTAAGCCTTCCTCCCACCCGCAACAATCCGTCTTCCAGCACTGGATTTAGCTTGTAGAGATCGTTGTTTTGTTTGACAGATCCTCCATTTTTTAAAACGGCAATCTCATCAGAAAACTTCTCTTGTTGGAAAAAACGGATGATAGCACTTTCTGCCCTCTCAAGGTCACTTTTTGTCAGTGACTGTCCACAAAGAGACAATTTTTTCCTTTGCATCTTGACATAAAGGTAGTTGTTTCTTTGGCTTCCATTGTCATGACCAATGTTTTCACAGGATTCAACAATCGTTCTCCCTTGGGACAACGTTAGAAGCACATCTCTAAGTCTGAGCATCCATGCCACAGACATTCTGAGCTTCTTAAAATCTGAAAAGTGACTTAAAAACACCTTTGTTGCATTCAGTGGACTGTGGGAAACAAAGGCATTCACCAGTGGGTCTTTCTTCACCTCAGGGTCATCCCCAAGAACCAAAGGTTGTTCAATGATTGTTTTAGGCCATTCCACTTCGCCCCTGAAGAGAAATTCTGGTCCCTTCAGCCACCAATCGCATGCAAGGAATTCTTTAGCACTTAGACCTCTGGATGCATCAGCTGCTGGATTCAGTCTTGTGCCAATATGTCTCCACTGTGCAACATCTGTTTCATTTCTAATAACAGCCACCCTGTTGGCCACAAACGTGTGAAACCTCCTGGTCTCATTTCCAATATACTTTGAAACAGTTGTACTGTCTGTCCAGAATACTGATGGGTGTAGATCCAGCTGTAGTTCCCTCTTCAGCATCCTGTCCAACCGGGCAGCCAAGACAGCAGCAGTCAACTCCAGACGAGGGATTGTTGTTTGCTTTAAAGGAGCAACCCTGGCCTTGCCCAAAATAAAGGCAATGCTGACATTGTTTCTCTCATTTTCCATCCTGAGGTATGATGCCGTTCCATAGCCATACTCACTAGCATCAGAAAAGTGAGGCAACTGCAGGTGAGTAGATGTTCCAAAATCCTTTGGCTTGATGCACCGGTCCACTGTGAGCTCAGCGATAAGATGGAGATTAGCCAGCCATTTGGACCACTGCTCCGAGAAGACACGAGGTATGCTGGCATCCCAGCCAATGTTCAGCCTGCACATCTCCTGCAGCATCCTTTTCACCGTTAAAGTAAATGGTGCCAGAAAACCGAAAGGGTCATAGATAGACGACACCACAGACAATATGCCACGTTGTGTATGTGGACGCTCTTCCGTGGCCATCCTAAAGGTCAGAACGTCTGTGTCTATGCACCAATGAAGACCAAGAGCTGTTTCAACAGTGCTCGCCCTTTGATTCAGATTAAGCCCCCTTGTGGTCTTAGAACGCTGTGGCTCGGGAATACTGGCCAAGACTTCACTGCTGTTGCTCGTCCACTTCAACAGTTGGAATCCCCCCTTCACACAAGCTTCAGTCAATTCATGCACCATTTTTATGGCCTTGGCCTCCGATTACACAGACTTGAGACAATCATCCATGTAAAAATTTTGGAGTATTGTGTTCAGAACACTGGGTTCCAAATTATTTCTATAGTCTTGCACAATTCTCCTCACTGCGTAATTTGCACAACTGGGTGAATACACAGCTCCAAAGAGATGAACTCTCATCCTGTATTGAATGGGAACTTTTCTTGTATTGCCATCAGGATACCACAAGAAGCGTAAAAAGTCTGTATGCTCTGGAGACACCCGCACCTGATGGAACATGGCTTGGATGTCCGCCATCAGCGCTACACGTTCCTGTCTGAACCTGGTAAGTACGCCAAGTAAGGTGCTTGTGAGGTAAGGCCCCTGCAGGAGCTGTGAATTCAATGACTTTCCTTTAAACACAGCAGCACAGTCAAAAACAACTCTAAGGGTTTTCTTTTTCGGATGGTACACCCCATGATGGGGAATGTACCACACCTTGCCGTCGGCTTGCTTCAACTGCTGATGTGGTACAAGCTCTGCATAACCCTTTTCAATAACTTCAGAGAGGAAAGCAGTGTACTCTTGATGATAATCTTTGTTCCTCTTAAACTTCCTGTGAAGGCTTAGAAGACGCTGCTCTGCGATGCTGTAGTTATTTGGCATAGTGACATTTTCAGCCTTAAAAGGCAAGTCAAAGCAGTAGTGTCCTTCATCAATCTGAATTGAAGACTCCATTATTTGTATGAACCTTTGATCATCTCTGGAAAGGCACACATCATCTGATTTCTCATTGAAATCCTGATTTTATTGGGCAACCAATAAGTCCTGTAACTTGGCAACTGAGATCCTATTAGCAGTGACAGCAGGATGGTCAAAATTACTTTTGCGCGGTTCACCACCTCTCAGCGGACCATTCACAACCCACCCCAGTAAAGTCCTGACAGCATATGGTCCTTCACCTTGACTATTTATTATTTCCCATGGTTCCATAAGCTTTGGCACATTGGTGCCTATCAGCAATTCCACCTCTGCCTCAAGACTGGGAATTTTAATGCTGTCAAGGTATTTCCATCCCTCCAAGTCCTGTTGAGTGGGAATGTTATTTCTGCTCACAGGCATGGTCCTCTGAGTATAGACTTCAGGTAAGTCCAGGAAGTTTTCTTCATCCAAACCAGAAACCTCAAGATCACTAAGCAAGAATGTGTCTACAGGCCTCTTTTGGCAAAGGGTACGCAGAAGAATGCTAGTCTTGACTCCTGAAAGATTCAGTTTTCTCATGAGATGTTGGGTACAGAAAGAAGTTGAACTTCCAGGGTCTAGAAAGGCATAGGTGTTAACAATCATGCTCCCGGACTTGGCCTTCACCTGTTCAGGCACAATAGAGAGAACATAGTCATCACTTCCGGCCCCAGTATGACCACATGTCTCCAATGACACAAGTGCATAATTGACTGACACTTCCTGTGTTTTAAAGCCGATATGTAGGACAGTCGGATGTTTGTGTTTGCATATATCACATGTCAAAGGCTTGTCACATTCCCTGCTGATATGACCTCTCCTCAGACAGCTGAAACACACTTTGCCTACTTTCAAAGCATCCATTTTCTCCCTGTGTGTCATCTCCTCAAGCTGTGAACATTTCTCCACTGAATGCTGGCTCCTACACACACAGCACGACTCTTCGTTGTTCCTCTGTAAAGGTGGTCCCTTGTGTTGTTGGTGCCAAGCTGATGATGTAGTTGGTCCTACAGCAGTATTAATGGCAGCAACAGTAGCTTGGCCTCTTCCAGTGTATCTACTCTTGAGTTTAGAGGAAGGGTCTGGTTGCATACCCTGTAGGTCACCAAAGAAAGGATCAGACAGAATCTTTACCTGATGTTCAATGAAGGCCACAAAATCTGGGAACATAGCTCTGTAACCACGGCGCTCCTGCAGCTTCCAGGCGACAGACCTCCATTTTTCCCTCAGTTTATATGGCAATTTCATCATTATCAGGCGAAGATTGGATGGCACGTTCATCTCCTCCATATGCTGTAAGTCTTCCATGACATTGCAACAGTCCCTTAGAAAGATTGAAAAAGACTGCAAAGCATTAATGTCATCTGCCTTCATCATTGGCCAGTCCATAGCTTTCTCCATATAAGCTACAGCAATTTTCATTTCATTTCCAAAATAGTCTTTCAAAAGATTCTTTGCTCTCTCATAGCCATGACCAGGAGCCATGTTATAGCAACTCCGAACCAGTTCTCTTGGCTGCCCTTTAGTATATTGTTCAAGGTAATACAGACATTCTTGTTTATCTGTAGTCTTCTTTTCAATAGCTTGCTCAAAAGCTCTAGTAAACGCAGCGTATTTAAGTGGATCGCCATCAAACTCTGGGATAGCCCGTGGAGGAAGAGAGGCTAAGGCTTGATTTTGAGCCAGCAGTGCAGTAATGTTAGTTTGCTGTTGCATAAGGTCGTACAGAATAGAGTCGTCACCATTGTCAAAAGAGGAATGATGATGAGACTGGGATTGCATACATGTACTCCCTTGTGAGATCAGCGGCTGAAATCCTGCTGTTGAAGCGTTGGTGAGTCCAGGTCCGCTTCCCTGCACTTCAGACTCGCGCATACGAGTAGGTTGACTGCCTTGTGAGATAAACGGTTGAAAACCTGCTGGTGCAGCTTTGGTAGGTCTAGGTCCAAGGACGTCCCCCCCTTCCGACCTGTGAGAAGATGGTACGTATGACACTGACAACAAAGGGTTACTAGACCTTACTGAAGACTGGGCTTGTAGACTGTGCGGCCGCTCTTTAGGCCGTACAGCCAGAGCAGAGAATTGTCCTGGTGGAAAGAGACAGTTTTAGGAATTTGCAAAACAGGATCTGTGTTCAAATGACTTAATGTTTGTGATTTCAAGTGAGCATGAAGATAGGCATTCATGGCATCTTCTCCATTATCCTCTTCATACTCATCCACATCTTCCCCACCGCATGCATTTTCCAACACAGACAATTTAGCTGTAGCTACAGCCAACTTGGTGTCAACCTCTAGTTGTTCCCTTTTCCTTTTCAGCTTTGCCTTTTCAATTTGAAGGGCTTCTTCTTCAGCATCGATGTCATGCATTTTTTTCAAAGCAGCTGCAGACTGTTAAAGTGCAGCCCTTTCAGCCTTTGCCTTTAAACGTGCAGAAATAACACTGGAAGTCTTTGAATAGATGAAAGAATGATCTCTATGTGTTGACCCTTGACTTGAAACATTAGAAATACTATCTTCAGGCTTTATATCATTTATTATAGACAGCACATCAATATTCTCATTGTCCTTTTTTGCATCAGCCAACCACTGCTTCACATCACTCTCAAAACAGTTTTTCTTCATTGTTTTCTGTACGAGCCAGTTTTGTTGCTTGTTGTATTCAGAGTCTGGCATAGGCATTTCCAGCAAAGCAGTTTGAGTTTCTAAGGCCTCATTGCACAGTATGGTATATTTGCTTAGACATTTCTTCACATCAGACACAGTTTGAAAGGTTATTTTTCCGGAAAAAATCTCATTAATCCTTTGCTTGATTTTATTAGCTTGCATTAATTGGGATTTCCGTTTTTTTGCAGATTTTCAAACAGAATTGCGCATCCTTTAACTGTTAACTTTCTTGTGCGCTTCCACAAATCATTAACAAGAGGACTGGACTTATCAGGAATATAATTTTTGTCTACAGCCACGGAAGCAGTCCTGGACTTGTCGGACAAGTTTTCTTCCTCTGCACTCATCTTTGTGCGTTAAGCGCGTCAGTTCAAAGTGCTCAATGAAACGGCACAATTACATTAGGGAAGCCGCCAACAGCACTTTAAAATATTCCGAGCGTTGGAATTTCTTTCAATTAACAGCAATTAAATATGCTAATTATATGAAGCAACAACACTGCAACAGTCTTTCATTTCAACTTCGAGAGTCCAGGTTTTCCCTTTCCAATCCTATCGACAATGATATATGAAAGCGTACCCACCAGATTTCCGTGGTTGCGGTCTGCGCTGGATGACATGAGGACTTACAGGTGTTTTTCAATTAAGGCTTCCAGGCTCCGCGACAGGTAAACAATCCAACGAAACAGGCAATCCTTTCCATATCCAAACGATCCGGACGCTCCTGTCCAGTTAAGAAGCGTATCCAGACAAAGAGGAATAGGTTCTTACGTTGTGGAGGCTATCCTATAAGCCTCGATATGGATGGCATGGTGCTCTCAACGCGTAGCAAAAAAGATCTTAAGTCCAAGCATTGATTGTCTTTGGGTGGTGTTCCCGTTTATTATAAAAGTAGAAAAAGGCACATAAAATAGTATTTTCACCTAGTGCTGATATGATATGTTGTGGCGTGTTCACGGCTACGGTAAGAACCGTGTGTTCCCCGCCATCCACACCTTTTCTCATTGATCACCGCACCTGTAAATATACCTTCTTCCCAGTGACGTACCACACCCAGTGCAATACTCCCCCAAGTGGCTTAAAATAATAACTAAATTAACCTAATCAAATAAGGTGGAAACAAATGGCTCCTACAGACACCTTTTAAAAATGACATATATAATGACAGAAGTTGTATTGTTAATTGGTCGCATTAGAGTCTCTTAGCATTTGAACTCGCTCGTTAGCCGCAGAGCCGTAGCGGCGTGCAAGCAGAGCGAGCAGCCTCCGGATTAAACCTAGTGACCAATACGGACCATTTAGAGACGATGTTACCGGCAGTTAACGTTAACTGGTCCCTTTTTACAAACAACGTTATATTATAAATGATGGGTAACCCAGCAATGGCAATTATGAGCTGGTCCTCAGAATTAATGTTTTGGTTGGAACGAAAGTTTACATTGTATGTTTCTTTGGGCTCAACCAGCGCGAAGGACGTCTATATTCCGTTAGCCGCTGCGATATGGTATTAAGGGACCATTAAGGTCTATACAAAAGAGACTTCAGATATGGTGTTAGGGGACCACTAAGGTCTATACAAAAGAGACTTCAGATATGGTGTAAGGGGACCACTAAGGTCTACATAAAGGAGACTTCAGATTTTGTATTAGGAGACCACTAAGGTCTATATAAAAGAGACTTCAGAAATGGTATTAGGGACCACTAAGGTCTATATAAAAGCGACTTCAGATACAGTATTAGGGGACCATTAAGGTCTATATAAAAGAGACTTCAGATACAGTATTAGGGGACCACTAAGGTCTATATAAAAGAGACTTCAGATATGGCATTAGGGGACCAATAAGGGGTATATAAAAACATCCAAAGAGCACCATGTCATGGGACCTTTAAAAGGAGATTAGTTTTTCTACTGGAACTAATACCACCTGTGCACAGAGTACGCTTTTGGATCTAAACTTTGTTTAAACACCATCACGTAGCATTGCAGAAAATGCTCAGAGACATTTGCTTAAAATATAGATGCAATGGTTCAACGATAATCACTGAGTAAAAACTCTCTCTCTCTGCTGGCTTCTAAAAGTCATTTGAAACTTGTTTAACCGCTGACATTCAAAGCTCTGCAAAGTCAAACTATCCACTTTGTTTCTGGTAGCCACATTCAACATCTTAAGATGTCCGCTGATTCACCCTTTAGAAAGGATCCCCCTTCACAGAAAGACTAAATTGGTGTATTACATCATCAATTCTTAGCTGTGGAAAAAAACACATAGATGAAATGGTAAAAAGCCCCAGTTATCACCTGGTGTCAAAGTGCGATCTGAGTCAAGTGGATATTACGCGTAACATATACAAAGCATAAGCTCCATTCCTACGCTTCCACGATAATCAATGAAACTTGCGACACCGGGCACAAGAGTGGCGCGTAAGGGGTGCTTATGTGCCAGGGATTTGCTCTACAAGCGTAAAAACACAACAGTCTACTACTTATATTTTTGAGGTGAGATGTGTTGTGCCCTTTTACATCAATATTTATTACAAAGTGTCTATTTTTCTTTTAAATTAAACTACCCAAATACAGGAAATGACAATGCCTTTCCTTCAGAGTCCCCATGTTTCACATGAATCACACCTTGGAAACATGCGATTACTAACGTTAAGGAAAAAGTGTTGCTTTTTGTGCAGGAAATTACAGAGTGAAGGGCGTCAGGGTCTGTGCAGACAAAAAGATGTTTTCAAAAGTATCTATGTTGTTGTTTTTTTTCTAAATCTACTTTATTATATGTTTCATAGGAGATATGTTAAGTTACTGCTGTTGAAGAACATTTCCTGATTTTTCTGCTTTTAAATAACAAAACTGGACTTTTATTATGAAGAATGTATAAGAAATTAAACCTAGGATTTTTTAAATGAGCAGTGAGCTTTCACGCAGTCTCGCTTTGCCAGACCCACCTCCAAAGCCCGCTGCAGGACCGTCTGGCTACTCCATATAGCATTCAGGGATGGGAGGAAAACATGCTCTGGTTTTATTGGTTTTATAACCAATCACAATTGTATTGGGCCGTGCTAAGCACCAGATAAAAGCCATGTTGCGAGGCTGCATCATAGGCTTGGAAGGAACTTGCTTTGGGCAAACGTGTATGTTTAAAATTTGTTTCAGTCGTATAAGAGGAAACTCGAAAACCTAAAGAGATCTGAGAAAAGGTTAACCATAGTCCTAAATCGACCAGAGTTTGAAATGCCTACACAAAGGAAGCCCAAGGCAACAGAAATCCGGCCTAGATGAGTGAAATCTGGTGAATTTTATGGCGGCAACTGAGCAATCCCGGAAGTGAAATCAAAATTTTTTACCAAATTACCGGTGTAAAACCTTCCCGAGACTAAACAGACAAAATTTGGTCCAACCAAAAAAGGAAGACTCGGCGTGGATTAAGCTAAACCATGGTCAGGCTTTTGACCCAAATACAGGAAACTCTATCAGGCTGTTATAAGACCGGGGAAGCTCCTTTAAGGAACAGCTCAGTGCTTAGTGTGAACATGAGCGAGTGTGACAGTGAACGCACTCAGAGCAGACAGCTGTCGGCTATCAGAGCAGAGAAGAAATCAGCAGTTTTCTTGTTAACAAGCGGACATAGTTTTATCACGTATAGTTCTTTAGAGGGCTTGCATAACTGCAGTGTGAAACCAAAAGTTACCGGATCAAATCCCATAACATGATTCTTTGTCCTGACCTTGGTTTGGACTTTCAGGTATCAAATCCCCACTAGAACTCTTCTACTACTAGTACTACAACTGAAATATATATTTTTTAATTCTATTACTACAAAAGATTAGAACTTGACAATGTTAAATCATTCATGCTGTGTGAACTCTTTTTGTTTTGTTTGTGTAAAGTATCTTTTTTATTTCTGTCGCTTTTGGTCTAGTTTCTGGTTCTCCACTTCCACGAGGAACCATGGAGGCAGATGGAGCAGAGTGTTAAAGCTGCGTGACGGGCTAGTAGCTTCTTCAGCTCTTCTCTCTTGTTTGCACTAGAGAGAGAGTTAAGCAGCGGCAAATAGAGCAGTCACCCCCCCCCCCCTTTTCTCCTTGTTGCGGCGCGTGCTTGGATCAGATGCTCTGCCCTGCAGTTGTGTCTTTGTATTTTTTGAAGCAGTGAGACTCCTCTCAGCCACCCCGGCAGCCCCCGGCACTGCCACCGTCTGTAGCGTCCTGCTGCATAGAACCATGCCGCTGTTTGAAGAAATGGAGCGAAAGCCTTCTCTGCTCAACCCTTTGCTACTGCCAAAGGCACACACACACACACACACACACACACACACACAAACACACACACACACACACAAACACGCACACACACAAATACATCCATACATGCACATGAATGCTCACACACCAACTCCCACTCATGCAATCAAAATCAGTCGCAGCTTGTTATCCTTTAATATGTGCTCATATTCTGACTTATGACCTAATAACACTTACCTTTGCACTTCAGCATTGGTGGATCGAAAGGTTGGCGGTCCGATCCCTGGCCCGGCAGTCCCTTGTCGAAGTGTTCTTGGGCAAGACTCTGAACCCTGAGTTGCTAGTTGTTGAAACTAGAAAAGCGCTAAAGGAGAACAGTGCATTCATATTACATTTACTTTAGTACTGTACTTAAGTACAAATGCAAAAAGTAAGTAAACTTAAGTAAGTACAAATGTTGAGGTACTTGTGCTTTACTCAAATCATTTATTTTCATGCCATTTTCTACTTCGACTCCGCCACAAGCAAAGTGATTTTTTTAACTCCACTATATAGACACTGTACAAAGTTCTATAATAAACTAAAATACCCAACAATATATATGCCTTAATAGTCTAAATTGTTTCGGGAAGGACCTTGTTTTTGTGGATCAATTCATCATTTCAATTTCACCCTGCAAAACAAAACTGTTAACTGTCCACACTAAACAGTGACATGAGCTGATTTAAATTGGTTGGACACAGGGTTAAACGGGATTTTCTGTTACCAGTGTATCACCAATCGGTCCCAAGACGTCCCAGTTAGAGAGGAAATGCCGTAAACATATTCTCTGTGAACCTTCACAATCATTTGCTGAAAAAAGCAAGCAGGTCTGCCTTGTTGCACGTTTCAAAGTTTCTTTAAAACTTGCCATTTTCAGGGTATAGCTTGCTAGCTCAAGGTTTGATGTTGTTTCCCATAGCGACAGGATTTTGAGAATGGTGGTAGGAGAGGGGCAAAGTCTGACACCACATTCAATTTGGTAAAAATGGAATACATTGTAATTACCAAATTGATACTTTAGGTAGACTCAGATAGTTTCACTGTAGGCTTAAACATGAATAATCCAGGATTTAAAACATACTGTAACACACGGAGTAAAAATGTAAAATATCAATAAATTGAACTTCTTAAAAGACAGAGTGATAAAATTTAGTTCAAATAGTTTCATTGGTTGTTAATTTAGTGTTTAAGTTTTAGGTTTGAGTCAATTTAGTCAGTTTCAGATCTGTTCATTAGCCTGGAAATCCAGATCCAAATCCGAAAGTTTAAGGGTCTGGCATTGAGTGATTTAAGTCGCCCATCTTAAGGGGCTGCCCCGAGCGTGCATTTGAAAATCTCACTGCACGCAATTGGATAACACTACGACCAATCACAACAACACAAGGGGTGACGTATCCAGAGCCCCATACGCTTAGCTACCAGCGGTGCTAACTGGTAGATTAAAACTTCTGAGACCGAGACACTCGCCCACGCGTAAAAACATCACCTCTGATTCATAGTTTAATCATGTATTAACCATAACAGCTACCGACTCACCAAACGTTGTGTCTAAAACCTGACGAGTTAGCGGTTACGGTGGTCTCTTCCGGGTCTTTCTAGCCTCTACAGGTGATTTTCTACTGAGCCTGGAACTTCCAGCCTCTTGTGGGCTCGTTGGGCTTTAAATCCAAACTGTTACATCCAAGATTGATCCACTTTATGGCCATAATTCATCGCGTTTTGGCTCATTTCTGCCGCTAGCTCGCGGCTCCGTCTCTCCTCTCTGTTGTTCAGGGAAATACAGGCCCCAGTATGCCCATATATGGGAGATAACGTCACCCTCTTGAATGGAAGGCCAGAGGGTACAAAAAGGCCAATAGGCTGTATGGAAGGCCAAGAGGCGCACATCTCTAGACACGCATTTGCTTGTGTAGCATTGCTGTGGGTGTAATATCAATAAATATGACATTATAAAGTAAATGTCATGAGAGCAAAAGCGGCTTGACTTTCTTTGAACAAATGTATGTATTTTGTCAACTGTATAAGTTATAATGAGTATTTCTTCACAGTGTGACTCCCAAGACATATGAGAAGTGTTTTAGAAAGGAAAATGGCTTATGCATTACTTATCTGTCTGTGATATCAATACATATCTGGAAGATTCATGTTCCATTTTATTTATTTATTTGTCTTTAAGGCCCTACAACCCCTTTTAACATGCAAGTGACCTCACTGCAACCCAAATATTCTAATAACCCAGTTTGTCCTAAAAAAAATGATGTTCATATATTGACTGTAGACAACAGGGTTTATGTTTTACAAGCTTTTTTATAAAATAAATCCAGACGGACATTAAACTGTAAAAATGGCCTCAGGGCTCACTGTCATCATCTGTTTAGCTCGCCTCTGGCCCGCCTATATCATATACACCGATTGATTGGTGCAGCTCGCCTCTGGTCCGCCTATATCAGATACACCGATGTGATTGGTGCAGCTCGTCTCTGGTCCACCTATATCACATACACCGATGTGATTGGTGCAGCTCGTCTCTGGTCCACCTATATCATATACACCAATGTGATTGGAGCAGCTGGCCTCTGGTCTGCCTATATCAGATACACTGATGTGATTGGTGCAGCTCGCCTCTGGTCCACCTATATCATATACACCGATGTGATTGGAGCAGCTGGCCTCTGGTCTGCCTATATCCAGAGGTGGGTAGAGTAGCCAAAAATTGTACTCAAGTAAAAGTACTGTTACTTCACAATAATTTGACTCAAGTAAAAGTAAAAGTAGTCATCCAAATAATTACTTGAGTAAGAGTAAAAAAGTACTTGATGAAAAAACTACTCAAGTAGTGGGTAACTGTTGAGTAACTAAAATTAAAATTAATTTATTAATTACAAATTAGCTTACTTGAGAGACTTGTCACATCAAATTTGGATGGATACTGCATGTGTAAAACATACTGTATGTAACCTAAAAAACAAACATCCACCTCTCCACAGCAAAAACTAAAACTACCGCTACGTCTCCTCAGCTTAGATGTTGAGTTTTTGAACGCTCACATGTCCGTTTGTTTGGTCGACACAGAAGACGCCGCATGACGGAGCTGCTGTTTCGCACTTTTCCTAAGGTAACCATGCTTTCACTATGAGGCCAAGCCGCCGAGGAGGGGGGGGGTCCTCCTGGTCTGCGTTGCCTTGGCGACTTTTGATTCTGCGTCTTTGCTTTGCTACGACTGTAAAGCTAACCTCTTTATATGTCTATGGGCTAACCTGTCCCGCTGCTGAAACAAGTGTGGTCACGTGTTTGCACAACGACGTGTGATTGGTTAAGCACAGTCACGTGGTAGAGCCTTCAGCGGAAGACTCTCTCTCTCTGTCAAAATAAAACATTAAAATGAGACGTACGCTGGGGTAAAAACAATGAAGCATAGTAACGAGTAACAAGCTCATTGTAGCCTAATGTAGCGGAGTAAGAGTACAGTTGATTTTTCACTAATCTACTCAAGTAAAAGTAAAAGTATAGTGATTTAAAACTACTCCAAGAAGTATGTATGTATGTAATGTAACGGAGTAAATGTAACTCGTTACTACCCACCTCTGCCTATATCAGATACACCGATGTGATTGGTGCAGCTCGCTTCAGGCCTGCTTATATCAGATACACCAATGGGATTGGTACAGCTCCCCTCTGGCCTGCTTATATCAGATACACTGCTGTGATTGGTGCAGCTCCCCTCTGTCCCGCCTATATCAGATACCCCAATGTGATTGGTGCAGCTCGCCTCTGGCCCGCCTATATCATATACACCGATGTGATTGGAGCAGCTGGCCTCTGGCCTGCCTATATCAGATACACCGATGTGATTGGTGCAGCTCGCCTCTGGTCCGCCTATATCAGATACACCGATGTGATTGGTGCAGCTTGCCTCTGGCCCGCCTATATCAGATAAACCGATGTGATTGGTGTTGCTCGGCTACAAGGGCATAGTTAATGAGCAGCATTTCTTGATGCAAGAGCAACTCGCTCAGCAGTTCAAAATGTTCTCTTGCCAAAATCTCTGGATTTCCAGGGTATCTGTTCTTAGCTCTGAGATCAGTTATTTTGGGTCAGTTTAAGTTCTGGGTGACCTTGATGATAATAAAAGCTAAGGGAATGTGGACATGTGACACAGTCCAACTGGTGTCATCAAAATGAGGGAGTGAATGAGGAGATGTTTTCCTCTTAATCGAATAAGATATGATGAAATTCAATGGTGGTGAATGATAGCATCTTCAAAATTATCAATGTAACACAATGGCACTTATAGGAATGAAGTTGTTTTTTAAAATGTAAATTATCTTGTATACTTTGTTTCTTCTAACAGGAATACTGAATTATGATTTGAGAACTTTTAACCATTAATTATGGCCTTTATCATTTTAACAATAAATTGGACATGCTACTGCAACAGGGCAGGACTTAACTTACTCCAAAAGGAAACTCCTCCTCTATCTTACCAATAAGTGACCAAATATAAACAAAATTTGTTTCTTTGTCAAAGTAGAAAATAAGACTGATAGCTAAACAAAGTGAAGTCAAATTTTCCTTACTGCATAACAATTTCATCTGATGTAATGAGAGGCATCCGTGTGGAGCAGAGGCAGAAAGCTTTAAACACATTTGATAACTATAGATAAAATAACTAACAATAAGGATGTGTTTCCTAGATCCCATTGACTAACATTCTGATTACAATTATATTATAACTAGGGCTGCCAATCGATTAAAATATCTAATTTATATTTAGTTGTGATTAATCGCTTAGTTGTTCACATCAATCATGTTTTTTGAAATATTTTCTACATTTACTTTAAAAGGGATATTTTTCCAGTTTTGAATGCTCTTATCAACATGGGGGATATGCATGCTTTATGCAAATGTTCATTACTGCTTCAACATTCCAAAGCAATGACAAATACTGACTAGAATATTCTCTAGAAATACCTCAAAGGCCATCAGGAAGGGCTTTTAAACTGAACTTGACAATCAAAAGACCATTTTCCTGTATCCATTTCTGCTTAAAAAGGTTTATTTCTGATTGGCATTGCTTCATGATTTCCTAAACTACGGAGTGGCCCAGATCGCAGGGTGTAAATCACGCATAAAAATATCTAGTGGCGTTAAAAGGAATTTGCTTTAACTCATTAATCTGACTCTGAGGCTACATTTTCACTACTACATTTCAGTTTAAAAAAGAATAAAAGAAAAAAGAATTGCTATGTTTACACCTTGTGTCCACACTAATCCGGTGTTTCCGAGCCCCTTGAACGGAGACATTTGGAAACACTGCTTCCCTCGTTTGTGTTTGATTGCTTTGTAGACTGGACGGAGACCTTTGGAAAAGAAGGTGGACGCGAGTTCAGAATACCAACACAAAGACAGCCCAAAGCAATGGATATCCGGCTTAGATGCGTGAAACCCGGTGGAATTTCCATCAACAACTGAGCAATTCTGGAAGTGGAAGGTCGAGGATATAGACTCCCATAGACTACTACTACTACTAGTATAGACTACTAACAAATCCCTACACCTCAAGCCTAAACCTGACAACGTCAACCAGTTTACCAGATCTGATTTAGGATTTACCATGATTTTCAACAGTAGAGTACTATCAGACAATCTGCTTCCAGTTTACATTGGCACGTGCATGTCCAGTGTTTGTAAATGGTCATGTGACATGCGTTTTAAAATGTATTAACATGAACAGAGATTACTTCTGCCACTGAATTTAAAACTCTGTGGATTGAAATCGTTTTCATTTTTAAACACCGCTTAAAATTTAAAACGTAATAGTGTAGAAGTAGCCTGACTGTTGGTTTGGCCCCACCGGTGGTACACCTCTTCACAGTGTCTGCTGGCTCCTGGGCTACTGGATCATTGGGCTGGTAGAGACCCCTGACCTGCTTCCCTGCAGCTCCTCCTTCCTCTCCCCAGGTATGTGAACTCCTTCTACCCTCTGCCTCCCAACCCCTCTTGCCCCGTTTTCCCCAACAGGGAGCCAAGGCTGAGATAGATTGCGAGGCAGAGCAAAGCCCCCCAGACGGGTTGATTTATGGTGCCTCCTTTCCATCTAGGCAGAGCTGTGGCCCCTAGGGGGCCCTGTCTGGAGAGCGCTGGGGACAGACGCCAACTCAGGCCTGGCAGCCTCAGGCTCTGGGTCTTCCGTGATGCCAAGTACCAAACGGCCACTCCAGAATGGTCGCCATTCGTCATATGGGCAGCTTGGGATCTGCCTTAAAGAGCGGAAACACTGAGAGCAGGAACAATGAGCCTCGCTCCCATCCTCCCTCGCCTCTTCCCACAGACATTGATCTCCACTGCAACAATTTATTATATCACCTCTGCTATGACTACTACCAGGGGGGATGGTGGGAGACACCTCCATGCGTTTTGCTTAACGGTTGGTGAAATCACTATAAATAAAGCAACATCATAGGCAACAGAGAGCAACCTTTGCTGTGCTATATAGACAGCTTATGGGTACTCTCTGCTTCATCTTAACAGTGTGCGGCATCAAGGCAGCATGTTGTTCTGACTGCATACATCCACTGATAATATGCAGTGATGTAATAGTGAAAAACTATTACATCACAAAGATGTGATGTTTGTAGTATCAAAACTACACTGTTTGACTCAGAATATATTTATAATGTTGACGTGACAAGAAACAGAAATAAACAATGAGAAACTAAAGAACAGAAGAGCCTATCCTACTCCAGACACAGCCAATACATGAACACACACACACACACACACACACTACACAACACAGACACACACACATATGCCTACTACATGTATACATAGCAGTGTCTTTGGTGATCTGATTTTAAAAAGTGGTTGAGGTTAAAATACAGCCGATTTTAAATTTTAGACATCTTTTAGACATCTGTTTGTCAGCTTTCAGCGGCTTTATTTCAGCAACTTCAACAAATGTAGTCAATTTATACAGTCCGAATAGTTTGAGACTATGCAGCCTTTTTAAACGACATTCTGCAGCTGTAACATGAACCTACTTACTTAATTACCATATTAACAAATGTCCAATGTTAGGAATTATGTTAATGATTGATAGAGATAATGGTTGATAATTGACCCTACATGTTAAAATGTCATAACCATTTAAACTTAGATACCACATTATGTGCAATAAAAATTTTAGTGGAACAGCTCTTACTAACTGGCAGCTGCACATTCACGTAAAAGTTATTCTGAGCTGACGATGACTTGATGCTGTGTGGCTAATAGGGGTGGGAATCACCAAATGCCTCTTGATGCAATATCATCACGATACATATGTCACAATACGATATTGTTGGGATTTTTAAACGTATTCCAAATGTGTTATCTTTTTACAGACCTCACATATTTCCCAATTTCAAATAATGTCCCCAAGCAATTTGGAGAAAGGTCTTGCAATGTGAGACTACAGAAACCAGGAAGTCCCATGTGTATTTAGTGTTTGATGTTTTTTTTTTATATTTAACGTTTTTATACCAAGCTTCAATCTGATCCAAATCCTACCCTAGCACTAGTCTAGTTATTATTTTGTAGATAAACATAGCAGTGTGGTGACCAAGTAATCTTTGCTCAAGTCCCAAGTAAGTCATTTAGTCCAAATCTCAAGCAAGTCTTGATTTATTTTTTGAGGGGCAAGTAAAGTCATGTCCTAGGTTATGTCAAGTCAAGTCACATTTTATACACCCAAGATGAAGCACTCTTCGGTCTTTAAACTGATCACAATGGATCATGGAAGTCGCTAAGCACCGTGAAAAGCCATGAAGCCACTGCAAAATAGCCTCAGGAAGAGACTTTTTTGGGTGAACATGGATACGTTCAAAAGTGGTTTTAGTCATGCGAGAGAAAACTCAGATTGGACAGATAGTCAAGCTAGTTGTCTGGATTTACCCTGCAGAGATCTGAGAAGCAGTTAATCATAGCCCTTGTAAATCCACCTGAGTTTAAAATTACAACAGAAACAAAGCAAAGGTAACAAACATCTGGCCGAAAAGAGTGAAATCGAATTGAGTCCAAGTCTCAAGGCCACATCCCTGAAACTTAGTGACGACCTCCCCCCTAAAAAAGCCATAAATTTGCCATTCTTTTGAACACCTCTGGTGTGAAAAATGGAGCCATAAGATCGGAATTGGCGGAGGGCAGGAAGGGTCAGGACCTGGACATGGTGGCGAGGTTACAAGCCAACTTCTGTGGGTGGTAGCGCTGCCAGGTGCTCACTGCCTCAGGCATCACTAAGCAAAATACTAAATCAGTGTTACATATTACATAATCCAATATGAATTCACTGTTTCATTTAAGTATTTGCTCTTTTCAACCGAGGGGGAATATGATGAGATTTCAACAAAAGCCACATCTAAAACAACAGAACATTGGAAAAATCTAAATCAAAACATTAAATGAATTCTCTACGGAGCATCCAGACAACTAGTCGTCTGCACGGTAAAGATATTTCTCTGTTTATCATGTATTTCTGATTCCAGTCACCATTGTAATTTCCCCCTGAATCTCAGAAGGCCATTAGTGAGAACAAAGATTCAAATTGAAAATAGGCAAAAGACAATATGGGAAGGATCAGCGGTGCTGTTTTCTCTTTTACCAGTGTTTTTTGAAAGTGTTTTTTCAATTAAAAAGCGGGTAAACTGCTGATTAATTCAGCACACTTCCCAATTACAGATCAAACGGGCCTCCTGGGGGCTGCAAAGCCCCAAAGATGGCAGATGCCGTGCACACATTCAGGCATATTTCATACAGCTATGAAATATTGAGCTGGAGTGTGGCGTTGTGGTACGCCTGGGCGTCTGTGTTGTTGGGGCTGTATGTAAATCCGGCTGTGACACCCCTGTATGCAGCAGGAGACTAATATCTGGGACATGTTGGGAGATAGTATGTGGAAAATGATGCAATCTGAAGCTAAGACGCACAAGACAAGTTGCGTCTCACATTCTGCTCGCTGTGGCAACAATGCCTGTGCAACTTTGGGTAAAATTAATGTAAATGCAAGCAACGTCATAAAAGGAATTATGTATTTAAAGCGAGATTGTGGTTTGTACGTCAACTCAAAAAATTTGAGTTAAATATGTTTTTTCCTTCTAGCCTGTCATAGCCTTATCAAATCGCAATTGCGAGTAAGTGTGGAACCGCTTACTTAATTTTTTTTAATTTTGAGGTGTGTAATCAATAGCCCTAGATTAAAATTCCTCTGGCTACAATTGAGTAGACATTTAATCAATCAGTGCAACAAAACATAGCGCTGAGCAAAGTGGACAAATGGACAAACACACTACAGTGTCAAGAGACAACGCAATCGGGTCCGTATGATAGAGTTCGATAATTGTTGTCCTTGATATTCTATGAAACTAAGCAAGGGCCGGTAATATGACGCAGGCAACATAAGCCGGCCATGACCTCTGTGACGCTGAGCGGCAGTTGCTAACCTAGCGGCAGTTGTTTTAAGCTGCCACAGAGGTCCGTAAAGCCGGCTACAAACCTCCATCACAGCTTGGTCGTATCAGCGGCAGTTAGTAGATGTGTTTTAATTAGTAGAGTCACTACAGAGCTCTGCAATGTCGGCTACAGTGCTTTGCACGTAGCTCTTTAGGTGTTAGTGGTTCAGTTAGCTCGATAAAAGATTACTTTGAGTAGGGTACAGAGCAGCCAGCCCTTCAGGCTAGACATTAGGGTTAGATTTAGGTGACAAAAAGTGTTTTATGATGTTCTTATACAGCAGCAGTTCAGTAGGGGTGGGAATCCCCAGATGATACTTAATATCACGATGCAATATTATTGCAATTTTAAACATATTGCGATATTCTGCCATGTGTTGCAATTTATTACATTTTGTTCCAACTTCAAATTATGTCCCCAAAGAACAACTTTGTCAACATCGGTTTTATCATTTCACTTGTTCCTTCTAGTGCACTGCAAAAGCAATTCATTTCATCATTCTAGTAGCAAAGCGTTTATATCAAAACTTCCGTGCATCCGTGTATCGATGGAAAATACTGCGATACTACGCTATATCCATTTTTTCCTCATCTCTATAGGCAAGTTGACCCTAAAAATGTGTTGTTGTTGTTTATTCACTGTTATTTTTAATGCTATGAACAGCAATTCTGTTTACCTCCTTAGTATTAGGGTGCAAGCAGAAACCTGAAAGATTGCTATTATGATGGTGGATGTTCTAAGCAGGAAGGAGAGATTTTCAGGAGAAGAAACTGATCTGCGTGAAGTGAAAGCGCGTGAGCAGATCATATATGGCATGAACAATATGCCACCAAAACCCCTCAAGGTGAACCAGGCATTTAAATAACAATGAAATGCTGCGCTATTGAATTTTGACCAGGTTTTTTTTAAACTTTCCGCTGCCTCAAGAAAGCAATATGCCAAGAATGCACCTAAACACACCTCCCTGTAAGACCAGCATGCCCATGGCAGCCCAGATGAGCACAGGTGCATTGACAACTCCGTTGATCTTAAACTAGCAAAGACACTTATGTTGGACTTTACACTGCGCCGGGTGCAAGTTGGGGCCCCGTAACTGCATGGAGATAGAATAAGAAGTATTGTAAGTCATGACATATGTTTTCTTCTAATATGTTTTAAAGTGCACCTGAAATGTAACATAGTGATGTGATAGCAATAAAAACAGTGATTAGTGTAGTTGTGCTGGAAGTGTGTTGTATTGAATCACTGTCAATATTTAGCAAAAAGCCATCTTTTTTGACCTAACAGGGAGAACGATGAAAAAGCCCTGAGCATCAGAACGGGAAAAATTGCCTTTTTATCTGCATATGTCCTCATAAACCAACACAGACCGTTTTAAAATAACACCTAACAGGATTTACATGTGTAGTTTCTTTTTGCTCCCTGTGCAGTGCTTATAAGTTTGCAGATACTGTGCACAGAGTTGCTGGATTTTTCTCTTTTCCTAAATTGAGCATTAGCAGGGGCTTTAACTTCCAGTTGTGTCAACCGATCCTGATGATAGCTTCTTACACTGCAAGATTCATGGCGAGCATTGCCAGCCTTCCCTCCTGTAGTGTGTCTATTACTCATTTGAGTGTAAGAGCAAACAAACTGCTGTAACAGCTCTCTGGACAGGAGTTTGCCTGGTCCAGTTATATGATGCTGCTCTTCTCTCCCTGTGCTGCCTCCCAAACGAGCCTGCGGCACTTTGTAACCACCACTTTATGTCCCAAAAGACGCCGGACCAATAGTTTGCTGAAATCCGATGTGACCATAACACATAAATCATCTTTTAAACACTGAGAAGAGCAGGTGCGGGCATAAACAGTGTTGACGCTGCTTTCTCAGTGATGTAAATAATTTATCAAATCTACACACAGACACACACACACACACACACACACACACACACAAACTGTTTATTCCATTCCAGTCAGTGTGTAATCCTTAGACGCCATTTTAGTGGAGGGCCTGTCAAGAGACGCACACAAACACACACACACACACACACAGTGTTTTAGAGGCGGCCCTGTCTGTCGCCGTAATGAATCCCACTGTGATCACTCTGGCAGTTGTGGTCATCACTCTCTGACCAACACACACACACACACACACACACACACACACACACA
>NC_048411.1:8985355-9003622 GCF_013103735.1 Etheostoma cragini | reverse complement strand
TCTGTGAGTCTGGGTGAGAGAGAGAGGGATGTGAGCAAACAGACAGAGGGAGGAAGAGGTGTCTGTAGAGGCGAAGGCTACTGTGTTATAAAAGAGGAAGAGATCTCATAGTTCTGTCCCTGGGGACTGACTTGCAGGCAGGGCGAGAAGGTGGAAGGGCACCTATGGTAACACAAAAACACCACCCCATCTCCCCTCCACTCTCATGCAGAAGTATCTAAGCTGGCCACCAACACCACCACATAGGTTTTAGTCATGCTTTATTTTGGCAATACCAATTTATCCCTTTTATATCTCCTGACCTCCTGACATTATGTTGACGAGTGATTCCTTTTTTCCGTCCGTCCGCCAGCTGATAGACGTTAGCTTCACCGGGAGCGCTAAGTGCATATCTAAATAGTTGATGAGCACTAAGCTGCTGGGGGAAAGTGTCGCCAGTGGCACCTCATTGAACGCCGCCTCTGAGACACCCAGTGGGACTGCTTTAAACAACCTGGCGTCCCGCTGCACGGCAACCTGGAAAAGGAGATGGTTCCGAGCCTAGCAGGTTCTTCACCTCCCCAATCCTTTAAGATAATTATCACAAGACACAGCTGTGTTTTTATTCCGTTCAAACAATAAAGGCAAAGCGCAGATGAATGGGGTGTGTGCAGAGAGATACTGAGAAGAGATTCAAAGGACAAATCCCCCACTGCTTCTCCTACACTGTTATATACCATCACTGTGTTACAGTATATTGTGATTTTTTCATTTACATATTCCTTGGTTGGCAGCTTTTGTTTTTGTCATATTTGCTGAAACTGTCACTATATCCTGAGATATCTGCCAAAAAACTTACTAACTTAGACGGTAACTAGTGTTTTTTTTCAACCTGGACCCTATTTTCCTATGTTTTTATGTTTGAAAACAGCGCCTTACTTTTTAACAGAAAGGTCAACCTACTTAGAAATGCTTCCCATAATGTGGTCAGACACTTATAATATTAATTGAGGGTGGCATCACAAGTACTTTTGTGAAGGTAAATACATGCTGGACAATTGCTCTATTAACTTACATAGAAGCTTGTTTCGCCGCTGCCGTCTGTGGACTTTTTGCACCGTATGTGTTTTTGTATGCACTATGTTGTGTTTTTTTAAACTTTTTTTTTTCCCAAGAAAAATTTTCTTTAGTACATCCAAATCTATCTTACCTTAATAGGTGCGTTTGTTGCTTGTCTGTAGTGTAGAGAATATACTACATCCAATTTCTCATATTGTAATGTACAGGTTTTGGCTCAACTGATTTGAGCATGGCAGACAAGCACACACTTTCAACAGTCCAAAAGCCACTGATATTGTTTACAATATGCCAAGTTGATTTCAGGCCTTCTTCCACAGTGTGGCAAAGGAGGGTCTGGCTAGTCCACACAGCATTCTAGTCAGGGAGAAAAACGTGCTCTGGTTTTTTGGCAATTCTTTAAACCAATCACAATAGTCTTGTGCGGCGCTAAGCTCTGCACAGTGCCTCAGCAAAATAGTCTCAGGAAGGCACTTGTTTTGGTGGAACATGTGTACGTTCAAGTTGTTTTAGTGGCACAACAGAATACTCAGATTGGCCAGATAGTCTAGCTAGCTGTCTGGATTTACCCTGCAGAGATCTGAGGAGCAGTTAACCATAGTCCTCAAAAATTCACCAGAGTTTACAACGCCAAAGAAAAACAAAGAAAGAGGAAGGTGACAGACATCTGGCGGAATTTCCAGCGGCACCAGAACTATCCCCTATATGAAATGTTCTCAATATGAAATTTTTTTTGCTGAAATAAATGGAAACCAACAGCCACATGCTATGCAAAAATAACAAGAAAAAAATGAAGAAGATGTCCTTTTAAAAGTGTTCGTTTTCCTTTTCCTTTCCTCGTCTTTGAGAGGATTTCTTTTCTAGCATCTGTTTGCCATCAAGCAGCTTCGCTGGTTCAGTGCTGATAGTTATATGAAGCATTCTCTGTCACTATAGTGATGCTCCAAGTCTACACTTTTCAGCTGCTGCTACTGTGTGTGTGTGTGTGTGTGTGTCCAACTTCATGTGTGTCCAGTGTGTGTTGCGGTGTGAGCTCCATTCTCCTCCAGAGAGCTGGGAGTTGATGCCCACACTGTGGCAGCGCAGAGATGGAGGAGCTGGCTTGTCCAGAATTGATGCCTCTTGAAGGCATTTTGTTGTTGCTCACCCCTGCACCCAAGGGACCATTAAGCTGAAAATAATTGGCTCTGAATCTCCTCCCTTCATCGATCCTTTAGAGTCGGTGAACTCTGCGAGACACAAGCACCACCGTATTCAGAGAGAAAGAGAGAGAGAGAGAGAAAGAGAGAGAGAGAGAGAGAGAGAGAGAGAGAGAGAAATATACACACACGCTCACACACATTTACACACAAACAGAAAGCCGGAGAGAGAAGTGAATGTGTGCAAGGGAAGGGAGAGAGAAAGGCAGGCACACGAGGGTTTAAACACCAACAGTCAGCAGCTCAATATAAAGAAGCAAAAGGCCTTAGAATAGCAGTCCCTGGTTCTCAGCGGAGGTTAAATCAAGTGAATTTCTTCATCTCTGAAGATGTGTTTTTGATGTCGTTTTTTTGAGAGCTTGAACAGTGGCCTGAACACTTCTGGATCCCCATTTATCTCCAGTGACAGTCACACTGGCCCCCATGTCCTCTTTCACCGGTAAAGCACAGGCCGGCCGGCAGCCAACAGAGGGAGCCCATGCTATTCCACAGACATGAAGCCATGATGAGGAAAGGCCCACCTGAAAATGTTATACTGCACACAGTCATAGGCCCTCAACTAGGCTATTTAAGACATCCTTTTCTTTAATCAGATATAGAGGCTGCGGGCATTCACCAAATATGTTACTAAAATCGTTGGCGTCTCTGCCAGGTTTCAAATAATGAAACCTAAAATAACACATCCTCCTACCTAAACAACAGAATAGGGGGATTTTCAATGACTCCCAAAACAACATATGTGACTATTTTTATTTACTGCCCGCATGGTGGTTGTTTTCAACACAAGACATTAATACGTTACCGTGACGGCCCTATAAATCATTTGACCATTTCATTTACTATAACGGCAGCCGCTTTAAAATAGATAATGTTACGGAATGGAATTAGTTAAGTTGAGGCAATAGAAATACTTGTAAAACATCAGAGATTGGCTGAAAATAAGTAACATAAAACTATTTAAATGAGGCTATTACTACGTCACAGACTGAAGCTGTCTCCGAAACCATTCCCTATTACAGAAATAGTGCATTATACAGTGTGTTTGCCATGTTATAGTCGTGGCTTGAATGCTCCGTGGTTAAATTAATTTACTGCATTCTCCACCACCCCAAACTGCCCACCCATATTTTTTCATCTCACTTCTTCATTTGCTCCCGCGATAACTACGTCGGCCGCAAGAGGTTTCCACTTGAAAGCAAACGTGATGAAGCGTTGTTATGAGCTGCGTGCACAATCGACCTATACGGTTGTTTTCTGAGTGAGGATGCTCTGTATCTGACCGTTGGCATAAAAGGCAGTTGGACTGACTGGCTCCCTGAGTTGGCCAAAAAAAGTGTCTTTGGAACACACTGAAGCAAATCCAACTGCTGATAGCAGCTGTTTGGAAGTACGTCTATGTCAGATATGACTGTCATGGCGGCTTGTTCAGATAACAATCTCATATTTTTTCTGAAATAGTTAACCAAAATGTGTTTCTGAAAAGATTTTAATCGAGAAATAGACCATGTTGTTGCTGAATCTCTCTTCACTTCAGATCGACAAAGGTCAGTTCAAAAGATTTTTGTCAGTCACGCTCAACACATTCCTTGTTTCGTTAGCATTCCACCAATCAGATTAGTCGTTTGAGCCTGACTGCTGGCAGTGCCCACCGTGTCGGCCTAAATAATGGCCACCGGCCTCTTCGGCGGACAATGTCACAGGAGACACAAAACAGACTTGAGTCACCGACCTTGCCAGACTGTCCAACGGCCGATAATCGGGTTGGTGTCTCAGGGCCTTTATGCCACTGAAAGTTGCACTGAGGGGCCGTGGAAGAAGCTTAAAAGATAATGATGATGATTGGTTAACAAACAGTTGTCTATTTACACATTCAGCAACTGTTGGGGCAATATTATCATTCATTTTGAGTCCACCTGCTGAATGTTAATCTTTTATTCACTATTCTTTGAGCTCTGGTTTGGTCTCCACCAACCCATGATAAAAAAAAAATCAGTCTCCTCCTTATGTTTACCCGGTGGTTGCTTACTTTCTCAGTCTGCTGTTTGGTGCTGGGCAGATAGGGTACATTGGGTTCATCAAGCATAACTTTGTTGAAAACCGCAGCCGCCTGCGGTATAATTGAGTTAAAATGTAGAATTTAAGATATAATCAACTTTGTTGATGGATGTGTGCAGGCCACAGATATTTTCCTGCCAAATAAGGGACACCTTTCACATTACACATATTTATTTAATTAATTGTCCATGCAACAAATACTGACTAATTCAGCTTTAAAGCTATAGTGCGTACTTTCTGTATCACCCATGAGTAATTCTAAGTAATGACAACAAAACTGTTGGCACATGATACAAGCCTTCCGTAACCCCTCCTCCACGCATTTGCTTGTAGCCAAGGAAGACACAAAGGGTTCAAATTACATGAAGGACTCTTCAGAAGAGGTAATTACCTTCACTCAAATTTCTGCACACAAAAGTTGTCAGGCGACACAACCATCTGCACATAGTCATACTGGCAAATACAGAGAGAGTTGTGAAGCGTTGATAGTCTTAATTATCTTTGTAGCAACTATTAAATAAATTTGGCAATGAATGTAACAGACGTTCATTAATATCAAAAAGTTACGCTTTAAAGCTTTTATTAACAAGAAAACATTTACTCAATACCTATTTTATTTTCGTGGAAGAAAACGTCTTCCACAAAGAGCAAAGAACATTTCCCTGGTCATGTTAAAATGACGTTGTCATGAATTAATGCATTGATTTGAACAAGAACCATATGCAATTATCACATAATTTAAGGATGAAAACAACCACGCCTTACGTGCAGCTCCTTCATCATTTGTTGGACTCGCAGCCATTGTGTGCATTCATCTTCAATTACCTCCTTCAATCTTCATGTAGTCAGGTCCAGATTTAATTAAATCTATATCCATCTATCTTCATCATTTGTGTGGTTGCAGGAAGAATCCACGTTTCCATCATCAATACAGGCGGGTGAAGGCCGCTCTCGGTGAAGAATTGATGGCCACTGAGGACACAACAGGGGGTGTTCATCTTCAGTATCACTCACTCCCTCTCTGGCCTTTACAATGCAGAGTAGTTCATCACCATGAATGTGGAATATATTTACATACCCTGTCCATCCATAACATGACACCAAGGTAATTAGTTCTCTTCATATTCATACTTCAGAGATGACATGAATAATAATCCTGTGTCCCCAACATTGGAAATAGGTCAGGGATAATTGAATTTGTTTATCGTATTTTCTCCCATTAGGAGTAATCAGATAAGTAGTGGGGTACGGCCCTGTGACAGAGTCCTCCAACACTGATGAACCATCACATTAATTGAAGTTAATGGGCAGAGCGGAGAGCGATGGGATGAGAGAGAGCGAAGGAGGGAGGCTGCATGGATGAGTGCATTGAATGAGTAGCAAAGGGAGGGCTGAGTTCATCCCCCCTTGTTCTTCCAGGCCAGGAAGAGAGGGCAGCGTATGCACAGGAGCAAGCTGGATAATAAAACACAAAAAAACGCCTACATGAAATATTTACTGAGATTAACTCTTCACAAGCTCCCGCAAAGTACCAAGACTGTCCAGAGTCCTGTGGGAATAGTGCATTGAGTCTGAGCTCAAACAAGATTTCTGCTGGTTTCACCAAGTTAAATTAAAGACTTTTTAAGACATTTTAAGACCATAATGAATGAAATGTAAACCCTTGTCATTAACGTCAACTAAGCACTAAATTCAGTTTTTTCAAGCCAAGTATTGCTAAACTTGCAATTCCCAGTAGAAGAATAATATCAGGTACAATACAAAAGACTCGCCCCAATAATACGAAAGCTGATTTTCTGCAAAATAACTTACATGTTGGTCTCATTTGTAGTCATAATACAGCTAAATTATATTTGGACTAGCGAAAGAAAGAACTACTACTAACACCACAGAATTTAAGAAAAATTACATAATGGGGTAGCGTCGCATGGACGTAGGAAAATTAAGACCTGTTTAAAATTATCTAACAACTAGAACACAAAACCTCAGCGAATTTAAGACTTTTTAAGGCCTAACATTTTGATTTAGAAATGTTTGACTTTTTAAGACTTCTTAAGACCCTGTAGAAAGCTTGTATAAAGGTGAGCTTAAAGCACTTTAAGACTCTTGTGTCGAAGTGTTCACATAACAATAACTTTATTCCAAGCATTTTCCCAGGTTGTTCATGTGACTGCCATGACAACATTAAAACCTGTTCATGTTCTGCAACATTTCTGGAGAAAATGTTCATGCCATGTACACTAGCCATGTTTGATCTATTTTTGGAGTTTGTAAAGAATTTAAAGCACAGTGTACATGATTGGCAGTAAATGTAGCGCAGCATGTAGCACATAAGGAGTAGTTTAACAGCAAAGTGACTTTCAATTTAATATAAAAGCTATTATGTTGTAATTATTACATTTATATAATGTTATTATCGCGTTAATTTGTACTGTGATTTGGTCCGCGGGGCGCTCCATTGTTTGGGGAATGAGAAAGCTATGCAGCCACAACATTGTGGATGACTAGCAGAAACAACCCTCCTTGAGCAGAAATGGATAAAGAAATACTTCGAAACCATTACTTCAAGTCCCTTTTTCTGTTGAGATTGCCATAACATTAAAATTCCCTTGTAGTAGATAGAGAACCTGTCTTGCAAACAGAGAATCCTGCTTAAATAAATCCTCATTAGCCCTTTAGTGTAAAATGCTTACGTCTTGGGTCATTAATTATTAATTAAATCCATGTTCAGTTATGTGTTTGGCCACCATTTCTTTTGCCATTCTAAAACCAACGGGATTTGTGATGTTATCCGTTAGTGTCAAGATCATTGACAAGCAGTGTAATTTACAAAACAGAATTTCTTATTTTAGAGGATTGTTTCTATCATGATGGTTAAAATGTCTGCCTTGTATTACATTAAAAAAAACAAGAAAGATTTTACCATTGTTATTGTACAGTGTGCACTTTGTGCCAGATGTAACAAAGTGTACTTAAAAAAAACTGCATATATCATTTACCATACAAGCTTGTGGTTGTAAAAGAATGTCACCTTTACCGTAATGACTTGAGACAAGTTGATCATTTACACATTTTCAATCAAATCACATTTCTAAACATTAATTTTCATAATTCATGAGTAATACATAATATCATTCTTTTCATTTACATTCAACCCAAGTTTTCCCGTTGTTAATACTCTTTCCATTATACTCTCATTTGTGAAGCAGTGTCCGTTCAGTATGAGTTCTGTAAATGAATCACTGATCACTTTTAAGGCGTTTAATAATGATGACTGTGTTATGGCTGCCATGATGGTTTGCAAGTACATGTGATGAATTATTAATAGCCACAGCTGACAGCTCTAACAGTTTTACGTAATCACAGCTGTTCTGGTGGTGTTGGAGAATCTTACTGATGCAAAAAAATCTGTAAAAGTAGTGATGTGCAAATGTATGATTAAGGGGGTTTTAATATCTATTTATGAATACCTGTGGTAGTGCAAATGTGGCTCGTGGCATCTGCCCTGGTGTCCAGGTTGTCAAGATTTTGACATTTTGACACCTATAAGCTAAGATCATCCAGTGTCAGAAGGTTTTGTTTGTACATTTCTACAATTGTGATAAACAGAGAACTTGTCGTTGGTTGGCTTAATTACCCTTTAAAGCCTCTGTAGCTTTACCTCCGTGCCTCCCGAGTTCTTGACGTCTTTTCTTTTGGCCATGCATCTCTATCATTACCCTGTAAACTGTTGGTTTGTGTACAGTAACCATAGCAACTCACAGAACAGATAGAATATGCTGCTTCCATGACCTTTATCAAGTTTGGAATATTGTCATATTTGGAATAATAGGGAAATCTAAGTGTGCATGTAAACGTACTCCTTAAAAGACCCACAAAAGAGGAAAGAGCTCAACTCCAACTTTGTTGGCAAAAATTCAGATTTAACTGACACATGTACTTCAGAATTTCCAAAGCAATGAACATTTAGAACCAAAAATGGAATCACCAGGATAAAAAAACAAAACAATGAAATAAGCCCCAATGTGTCTGATGAGGCTTGGGAGCTGTTCAAATTTCAGGCTGCTCGACTATTACCTGCCAAAGCCAGGCAGAGGATCACCGCCGCCGTAACAAGGCTTGACGGGGATCTCAGGAAGCAGCAACGCACACAACAATCAATAGGCCAGCCGCGGAGGAAGAGCATATGGGGAGCCAGACTTCACAACCAATCTCCTCTGAATGCATTAGAGTGCCTTGCTTCCACCCTCACTCTAACATGGCTTCATCTAAGGGAGAGAAGCGCCAAAGAGGAAGAGCGTGGTGACAAGTCGTATGAAGATTCGTAAGCCACTGACAGAGAGAGTTCTTTGTGGGGCTGATCTGTGGAGAAAGCTGGAGCTACACTCTTCTACTCACAGCAGGCTCTGCAATGCTTCCTGGTGGCTCTGTCACTTCCCCTCAGGCTTTGTCTTTGTGTGTTTCTGTGTATGTGCTTATGTTTCTATTCTTGTAAGAACCAGTTTTAGATTTTTGGATGGAGAACACTTTGGCTGGTCCGCAATTTTTCAACAATTCAGGGGCTAGTTTAAGAGCAGGACCAAGGTTCGGCAATAAACATAATGTGTTAGTAGAGTGTACAAGTGGCACAATAGTCACAATATATAAATAATAGGTTCCCAGCATTTTTGGTCTCAGGCACCCCCAGAGGCCTTTCAGATGAAATTGCGCACTCCTTCATCAATTCCCAATGTTTGTCCAAAGGTATAACACTATTCATTATATAACAATGGATATTTTTATGAAAAAACTGGATATTGTTAAAAATTGTTAATTAATAACAATTGAACTGTCAATATTAAGGTTGGTTTGGTCAGCAATAACACTACTACTGGCCTTGTAGGCTACTACTACTACTTGGAGTACTATTTCAACCCTTAGCTAAGTATTCTAGCTATTTCAATGAGTTAACTCCATTACTGTTTGCTCATCATTCTGACTCTTGAGCCACTACTTTTAGCTAGTTATTTCTACCATGTATTAATTTAGCTAAACGTCTGTGCTCGTTTACTAATTTGTTTTCACACTTTTACTTTTTTTTTTAATGAGTTAAGCTACTCTTTAATCTTTCCAAGTACCCCCTTGGAACTGCAGAAGTACCCTCTGTGCTACAAGTACCTCTGGTTGAGTCACATCAATGGTTTAACAGTATGAAACAATAGTTAGCTCAAACAAGCAAACTTATAAACTCAGCAAATCATTCAGAACAAAAGGAGGCTGTAATATTCACTTCTTTGGTTAATTCTCTCAGTGTGACTGTGTACAGATGGTTTAACTCAACTGCATTTTTCTAATGACAAGAATCTGCAAATTGATTTGCACACCGCATGGAAAATAATGGAACCCAATGGATGATACGTAAAAGTGCATACATTCTGAAACTGTACAGCATGCGTTTATTAATGGTCATACATGCGTTCAAAAAAGTACATTATTTGTGGTTAAGCAGACAAAAGTCCTGAAGGAAACACACTAAACGTGTATTTGTATTTAACAACATGTTTACATGTGATGTACAGCATGTATTCATCTGTGCTGTTGTGTAGTATAGTGTATGTACAGCGACCTCTCTGTAGCAGAGTGGTGAGGAGTTCAGTAGGTTGCTGTCAGTGACATGGGGGGCCAGCGGGGTCCCCAGCAGTGTTGTCTCACCCCACGTCACCTCAGGGTGACCTCTCCTAAGTAATTACCCCTGTCACTCTGTCACCCCACTCTGTCCCCACCCAAACAACATCATTGCTGTGACGATGAATAGGTTGATGCCACTAATCACTGGCTGCCCTCTGGACAACATGCCTCCCCAGTTCTCCTTCATATCACCTCCCTGCTTATACAAGCCTCTGTGTTCTGCATCCTCACAGCAGCTCCACTAGTTTATATTTGCATAACTTTCACCCGCTAATTGTAGCGGAGGACAACTGTGTGTTGGACGGTCATTGCTGTTGGAGGGGACTTTAATGGGGCAGACACCAGATAATGCCAGTGCCCTCTAAGCCCCGGTTTGTGCCAGAGCCTCATTAGGGTGATCAGCGAGTGCCAGTCAGCGAGGGCTGCAGCTAGGGTGAGAGGGCACAACACAGCACACTCATTTATAAATGTCCCAGGATAAGTGTCTTGGAATTATTTCATCATGCTCTGCTGGTCTACCAAAACTTTTCTCTCGTTTTTATGATGTTAATAATTTGTTGCACAATGATGGGATTTGCACAAACTGAAAATGGACATTCAGTGATGCACTGCATGTTTTGTCCGCTCTTTAACAAAGGGCTATTTTCATGCAATTATGTACATTTAGCTCTCTTTGACTTTCACTTGTATAAAGTGAGGTGTTATATAGTATTAGGTTAATACATATTGCACAGGAAAGGAAATTAATATCTAGTATTCTTAAGATAATAATTCAGGTCTTAGTCCAAAGGCCGGTGTGAGTTTTACTGAATATTGACGTACACATCCATTTATTTGGATTGAATTTTGTTGTTGTTGATACAAACCCTGAACAATCGCTGACCTGAGTGATTGAGAATGTTGTTAATTTTGTACTATTCACAGCAATAGTAGGTCCAAATATTAGCCCCGCTGTTGTCATCAATTATCAATTTCCACAACCCTCTCACTCACCTAAGCTGCTGAGGCTGTGTGGTAGCTTCGGGCTCCAGCTTCAGTGCTGAACTGCAGATGACCCGAGCATGCAGGAAAAATCATGGATTGCTGAGATTCTTCAGAAAAAGAAAAATGTTTCAAGAACTCTTGGATGGATTGCCATGACATTTGGTAAATGCATCTATGGTGCAAAAAGGAGGGATCCTACTGACTCTGGTCAGTTACATTTCCTTTAGCCCATCCAACAGATCAAAGTTTTTCCTTTTCTGTGTAATAGCTCAAAATCTACTGGATGGACACTTTGTACAACCAGTCATGGTTATAGATAATAAATATTGATGGCTTTGTTGATCCCCTCACATGATGTTGACATTTGACATGACATACAATGTTTCATCTTCCTGACATGATGATTGTGATAACTTTGTTAATGTGCATTGCCTGAAAATATACATTAACATGAATCCAACATATTAAGATTTATTTTCAATGTACACAACAGTTATGATTGAACAGCCATAAGGTAGCCATCCACAGACACTGTAAAGCTGAAGAATTTACTGTGCCATTTTTTAACATTAAAAGTCCCAAGACATGGAGCTCTTTGGATACTTTTATATACCTGAGAAGTCCTCTAATACCATATCTGAAGTCTCTTTCCAAAAATTCAGCCTTGGTGCAGAATTACAGCCACTAGAGCCATTTCTACAATGAGCTTTCCATAGTATGTGCCATTTCTGAGTCTACAGCTTTTGAGGTGGAGAGGGGGGTTGTGGCCTTGACCAACTGCCACTTTGCTCGTTTGAAAGCAATGATGTCTCTCTCTCATGGGTGGGCCAAATTCTCTGGGCAAGGAAAGCAGAGAAAGGGAAGGTAATCTTGTCCCTTATGACCTCATAAGGGGCAAGATTCCAGATCGGCCCGTCTGCGCTTTCATTTTCTCAGAGGCAGAGCAGGATACCCAGGGCTCAGTTTACCTCAGGCTGAGGGAACGCATGTTAATGTTAAAGAAACCTAATACTGTGACATTTTCATGCTATGGGACCTTTAAAGTATGATGCATAAATATATGAATATTCCAACAATTTTTGTTTTAACTTAAAACGAACCTGGCATTTGCAACACACCAGCCCTATTTTTGTCAATACGCTAGCTTAGAAATTAGTAACTCTGCCTTCCAAGTTAATCTTTCGTCACTGGAGTACAATCTAGAAATATTTGTGGCTGCATGCATAAAATAACGTATCAAATTATCCAAAGACATATCATCAGTAGTGGCCCATAGGGGGGCGGCCCAAATTCCAGATTGCCAGTTACTGTATGCAACAGAATTTGATACCATGTATGTTGTAAGCGGTTCCTGCTCCTGTTTTTCAGCTAAGGGGTCAAAAAAGTCAGGTTGGGTGGTCGAAGAAAGTCAGGAAGAAATACAGGTTGTGAGGTCGCTGGAAAAGTCAGCAAAAACTTCTCTATATCCATGACTTTCATATAGCCAGACCTTCCTCCGCGCCGCAGGTGAGTTAGCAGCTCCTTGCTTAGATATCGGGAGAACAACATTGATAGTTTGGCAGTTATGGACCCGTCTATAGTATATGGTGAGCCAATCTATGTCTTACTAGCTGTTGTAGCCAATGAGTCTGTATGTCTAACTCCTGTGCTGGACTAACCAGTCTACAACCAGTTAACAAATCCATTTGGCTGAGGCAATTGTGTGACTGTAATCCATCTGCTATCTTAAGACACACAAACCTGACGGCTGACCATTGGGAGAAAAGGCCGTTGGACTGACTGCCTCCCAGAGTGGGTCAAAAAAATGCCTCGGAACACACAAAGGTGATGTCGACGGCAGCTGATTGGACAAAAGCGTCACGTGGGTCTGGTTTCTCCGGAAATTCAAAGCCAGACTGTTGTTTGGATTAAGATCTCATATTTTACTTAAATAGTTTACCGAAACGTGTTTCTGAAAACATTTTTAGCGAGAAATAGGCCATGAAGTTGCTGACTCCATCTTCATTTCACATTGACAAAGGTCAATTTCAAAGATTTTCGTCCGATTTTGAGAGACCGACTGTCCGACGGCCAGTTATCGGATTGGTGTGTCAGGGCGTTTACACTGCTCAGTAAGAAAAACAAAAATACTGTATGCTCCACCCTATAACAGTAAAACTTGATCATCATGAGTGTATTAATCTGTGGAAAAGCTGAAAACATTTAATTTGGAGTAGCCAAAGTTATTGGACCGTAAATCCATTTTTGAGATCTATCCCTTGGTACAGACAGTCGGATAAAAACTATCGCGTGGAATGGCCTGCAAACACACAAAACACATGCACAAAGATATACTTGTTTGCAGACTTCAGGAAAAATACAAAGTATACAAAATCTTTCTATCCATGTTTAAAGTTTATCCAGGTAATGGTTGTAGCGGCAGCAGATGTAGGGGGGCCTCCTGAAAGGCTTGAAACTTGACATTTGGTTAAATGTTGTGCAACTGGCGTCAGACTGTTGTCAAACAACAGATGAACCTTCCATGCCACGCCGTGTGCACATCAACGTTGTTTCCTTTTGATTAATGTATCATTTTCTTCAAAACTTCTTTCGCAAATTAACAGGCGTGTTGGAGACTGACACGTTTACAGCTCCATGCAAAAGTGCGAATCAGTTAAATCGCTCAATTATTATTCCCTCAGGACTGTTGATTCCAACTAGGGGTGTACCGATTATACATTTTGTTGCTGTGATTAGTAGGCATTCATTAAATCCACTACTGATGTATAGCATTCCATGGACAGTCTAGATTTAAATGTGTTATTTAATGAGGCCTTTTCAAACAGAATCAACAGTTTTGAATGTTTTTAAAATGATTATATGATCAATTATCAACCTTTTTATTTAAATTCAATAGGCTCACACAATGTTGCCCAGGTGGTAGAGTGGTGGTAAGGTTCAACACATTCTCACTCCCATCTCGTAAAATATGGACGCTTGTTGGTGCCTTTGTTGTTGTTTTTTATGCTAAATTTCTCCTTTAGCGTCTTATCTAAACGCGCCTGGTCAGGACTATTATCGTCCTTTTTGCACTTGATTTAAACGCTCTTGGTCTGGACTATAGGCAACATTTTTGACACTGTTATGTTAAGGAAAGGTTCTGGGTGGGCTTACATTTCCATGACATGCGGGAACGGGACGGTTGGGTTAAGGAAAAGGATGTGGGTGGGCTTACTGTTCCGTGACACGCGGGACTAATGGGATGGTTAAAGAAGAAAGCAACTAGGAAAGGTACCATGCAGGAGACAAACAATGTTCTCAATGTTCGAGTTAATGTGCAGAGCCCCTAATGATACTTTGAGCAAAGTTTCAGTGTTTTCAGTGTTTTTAGTGTTTTAAAATTAGAGATTTTTATGTGATCATAGAAATGCCCCTAGCATTCCCACTCAAAAAGCCATTTGACCCAACTCAAAAATGCTGTGAAACTTAAAAGTGGTGCTTCCGTCCTAAATATGGTTTTTAATGAAAGTCTGACTTGGGTACGTTCACAAAAAGACCCTTGGTTGTATTTTGGGGAATGAAGTGGGAAGTGTTGAAATGCATGCTAACCTTTGTGTGGCTGGCAAAAGAACAGTTGAGGTGAGGCTTGGAAACACATTGTTCAGTATAATCTTGCGATGTGATAAGCAAAGTGGATCACATTCATTAGGTAATGATTATACGCAACCTTTTGAGGTTTTTATTTTATATAATTTACTTAAGTTATATATAACAATCAGATTTTTCCAATTATTACATGTATTATTGAAGCTATGAAAGGGTGGCTATACTTGTAATGTACGTTGACCCTCAGGTATATCTTAGTATTTGACATGGAAGGAAATGAAAGTACACACATGCACATGTACACACACCAAACTGATTTATTAAAAGGGGGTGATGGAGGCGTGGTGGGGGTAAAATCGATGGCTGTTCCCCCAGCCTCAGTCAGCGGAGAGTTAAAACGCTGTTAAACTCCAGCCGAGTGGACGCCCTCCCTAACCAACCAGCCTCACTCTCATTGATTTTTTATTTAGCTTCCAGCAGTGATATGTCTTCCAATGCACACAGAACACACCAAGCCTGCACAGCCTGTCAGCACATAAATCAGGCCCCATTGAGCCCGGCTTGCCTAGTGTGCAGAGAGCAGCCTGTTAGCAGAATTAAACTCATACTTAGTCCCACTTCCAGAGAGGTGAGTGTAGAGGTGCGTCCAGAGCCGCAAAATGCTCTGACAGCATATCCAACACTCCGCGCTGCCAGGCTGGGACTACGCCTTGAAATTGGTTTGCATATGCATTAGCAACATTTAGCCAAGCTTTGCCAGACCCTCCTCCAAAGTGCAGTGAAATACATTCTAGATACTCCACATAGCATTTGCGGATGGGAGGTAAACCTGCTCTGGTTTTGGCATTTCTTTAAACCAATCAGAATTGTCATGGGCGGTGCTAAACTCCACACAGAGCCACAGCAAAATAGTTGCGGAAAAAAAGACTAAGATTGGACAGATAGTCTAGCTAGCTGTCTCAATTTACCGTGCAGAGATCTGAGGAGCAGGTAACCTTAGCCCTCAAAAATCCACCAAATTTGGAATTTCATGCAGCACCGGAGCAATCCCGGTAGCAGAACGTGTGGAATGATATAGACTAACAACATGATCTTTGTTAAACCTGACATGTTGCTAATGTTGAAGAAAGAAAAGACAACAAATACAAAACAACAAAAGAGAGTGTTGAGTTCCATAGTAACAACACTAGAAACTAGAAACACTAAACTATGCACAAATGAAAAGTTATACAGAACATGCTTTGACAGATGTCAAATATTCAGGGAGCCTCATCTGTCGTGTACTCTTCAGCCATTGTCAAGAGAACTTCATGTAGCAATGAAAGCAGCAACTGCCTGGAGCTCAGTGCAAGTACAATCATGGAGCTGATGGTGGATTTGCAAAGGGCACTACATCCCCCGTAGTAGTGAGCACCCACGGAGTGGACATAGTTTGTCCAGTCTTATGGGCATTCAGATAGGAATCCACCTCCTCACTCCAGAACCAATCACTGTGTGAAGTGCCTGTGACAATTGGACACTGGACAAACTAATCAGGATGGCTGGCTCTGTTCTCTTTCCTGCACGTTCTAGAGGCGGTTGGGGAGAATAGCGTGACGGTAAAAAAATATCAGGCATTGTGGACAAAAACTACATCATATCTTCTTATGGAATGCTTTGGGCAGCAGTGGCAGGCTGCTAAGCCAGTTGTGAGTGTGCCTTCATATCCGTATACTCATTGTATTGTGGGACAATTGTGTCCGTCAAAACAATACATTTAAAAACTGGAGGAATTGGGCCCAAAGTGCGTAAAAGCACTCACCGTCCACCCCAGAGACCAATTTACAGTTAAGTTCCAACAGCAGTGCTGCTGGCTCAGCAAGGCGCTCCATCCATCATGATGACTAGAGTGTAGGTGGGAAGACGGTGAGGGATCACATCCTTGTTGCTGCACTAGTGACTCCTACTGGTTGATCAGGCGGCCTGTGCAAGGGTTGGGGGTGGGGGGTGAAGCTCTGAGGTGAGATAGAAGCAGTAAGAAAATCTTCGTATTTGAAGATAAAAAGTTCTAGGCCTTTGGGAAAGGTTGTCAGATGCAGTTTAAAACATTGGAATTGCCATCAACGCTACGTTTAAAGTTTACATCATTTCAACTTTGTCCTTGTTGCCTGTTGATCTTTGCAAGGGGCATCTGAAGCTTGAAGTAATGATGACGTATGCCTGCACTTTGCCTCGCTCTGCGCCCTGCGCCCAGCTTAACGGCGGCAGTAAGACTGTATTTCACACTATGATGGTTATACATTGCAATTAATCTGTGGTTCGCATGCACGCCGGACCGTAGGGGTGGTCTGTTACACCACTACTTTATTTTCAACATCATTGCCTTTATCGATGAATCCAAAATTATGTATTTTTAATTATCTATTATTATTATATTTAAAAAATGAAAACATTAAACTTCATAACATTTTCTATTCATAACACTATCATGTTATTGTAAAAACAAAAATAGCTACTGGTATCACTGTACACCAACTGTCATAGCAGTTACCTTATGTATTAATTCTCCAGAAGTCTGTGTGGATTTATTAGGACATTTAAATTAACCTTGAATACAGTTTAAGGCAGTTTAAAATATGAATAATTACAAAATCATTAAATAAGTACAGTTTGAAGTAGAGATAACTAAACACCGAGTATACTTCTTTCATTTAAATAAAGGAAATTACTTGGCTTGTAAATGTCTCAATGCTTTCCTTTAAAAAAAACTTTATTTGATACGCTTTCATTGCGACTGTAATATTCTTTGTGCGCTCCTACATTTTTTAATTTAGGAGCTTGGAAAAAAAAGTTAGCGTTGAGCCCTGGTGGATCAATAACATCGCACGTGCAGTGCTGACATATTTTATGCTGATTGCTTTCTGTGATTTCTTCACAATGGCAATACAGTGATGGTTAATATTACGGAAAGATCATGTTCATGGTTTATAAAAGAAAACATAAAAAGGAAATGCAGGCAGGTGATGGGATAAAAACATCGGGCTTCTACTTTCCGTTTCAATGCCTAGTTAAAGTAACTCCACCTCTGAATTAGAAAGAAGGAAACACGTGTTTAAATCAGTTATAAATCAATAGAGGAAATACCAAAACAACAAATAAGGACAAATAAGGCGAGAAAAGAGATGCATAAAGAAAAGAAAGTGTGTCTAATTATTGCGAGCATACCAAAGCTTACTACACTTTTTCTCTTAATGATTTGATTCCCCGGTATTTCGGCTGTTCTGCAGGGTGGAGGGTCATACGGTGAGCCAGAGTGTGAGCTCCTGTCACCCCAGCAATCACTAATGGAAGTCCCAGCAACCCCTCCTCTGCCTCCCCCGCCCTTCAGAGCAAGGGCACTGTTAGCACACATGTCAAGTCCAGGATGGAACAAGAAGGACATTCTGGCAGAAGAAAGGAAGGGGGAAAAGGACCAGCGGTCCATTTGCATACGCCTGTGGTCCTAATATATACAGGTTGCCAACCTCCAAGGTCAGAGTTCACCCTGGTTGCCGGGGCAACTGGGCTGTTCTCCCCATCACTAGCTCGTTAAAGAGCTGCAGGAATAGGAATAGGTCCGCCAACTGTCCTCACCGTGCCGTGGCCATGTCTGTATGCGACCCCACCAAGTAATGAGGACCTCCGCCATGATGGCCATGCACGCACACACACACACACACACACACGCACACGCACACACACA
>NC_048411.1:8964554-8985255 GCF_013103735.1 Etheostoma cragini | reverse complement strand
AAAAAAAACAGCTTACAGAGTTAGTGTTGCACCTCTCTGTGGCTTTCTCAGCATCAATTAGCATGTTTTTGTGCAGCTGAGCATTTCCTCTAGTGGGCCGAGGTAAATAAGGAGATGGAAATGAGGTCCGGTGCTCTAATCCAGCCAGGGTGCAGGTCTCACAGTAATCCCCCCAAGAGCTGCTTGGCCTGGGGCATGCAGAAGGGTAATCCAGCCTCCTGGGACCTCATCCACCAGTCTGCTTGCACGCACACACACACACACACACACACACAGACACTCACACACACATAAATGAGAGATAGAGAGATAAAAAGAGTGAGGGAAAGTAGAAAACAGCACAAAGCACCCAATGGCTGGAAATGCAAACTTGTGTGTGACACATCCTGATAACAATGTCTAAAATTTCATTAGCAAGTGTTCCAGGTATTATTGTTTTTTTAAGTTATGATTTAGATGAGCTCAATAGAAACGGCAATATTTGACAGATTTCCATCAATATAGCAAAAAAACAAACATTGTTATGACTTATTGAAGGAAAAGTGTCCTGGTTTGACTCTGACTGATATTCTGAAATATGGTAATGCTTTCATTGAAAAAAATGACCAACCGGAGGACTGCTTGTGCACTACATTAGGATTATTTAATAGGACTATTTTTGTTGAGCCTGATTTTTCACCAGTTGTTTCTGCATGTTCCCGTTAGATTTGATCTTCATATATAAGTTTGCTAAATTGTTGGAGCTAAATCCTATTCCATTCTCAGGGTTCATTCAATTAGTAGTCAAAATCTCAGATGTTGAAATGTGAATCAATTTATTACATAGGATATATCCTGAGACAAATACAGAGTCAACCTAACACGGCTCTCCTCCAAATTTGTCTGGCTCTCTGGCTCTTGCCTCCCTAATCTTATCTCACAAAGGGTGGGGTCTTTAGACCACAGTGATGTGTGTGTGTGCTTATTCGTTATCTTTTCAGTTGGAATGTGACTGAAAGTTTATAAGTTTATATAGCAATGTTTTTTTAACATCCAGGAAGCTAATTTATTTACTTTAAGAGAGCTGATGTACAAGATGGTGCGTTTAATACCATCAGCTGCTGACATGTTGAGATATATCCCCATTCTGCTCAGAAAAACACCAGTGAGCACAGATAAACCTGTATCTATTGTTACTGCAGTAACTAGTGGCTAGTTTTTGTTTAAACGGTACTACTGACAGCAACTCCATCATGTCTGTTTCAACAAAACTTACCAAAATTACAAAATGTAGAAAATCCATGTTATGTTCTTCTTTATAATTAAATAAATATCAGACTGACTGATGTGTGATGTGCATTCTTCTTAGAATTATTTTTCAAAAATTTCTCATCAAATATTGTCTCTAGAGATGTGTTATTCAACTTAAATGTTTGTTGAAGAAGGAAAGGAAAGGAAAGAAAAATCAATTTGGCACACATGAATCATGAAAGAATGGAATCGGGACAAAAGCATATTGTCCCAGCCCTAGCAGTGACTGATGTCCTTGTCCCACCGCCTGTTGATTGTACAGTTGTCTCCTTGGTTTCATATTCATGGACCCACTCTCACCTGAGGCAGCTGACTGTAGGATCCGTCCATTGTCTACAGGGTCGGAGGCATAGTGGGCAGGCCTGGGGGGCAAACCCATCGCAGGAGGTGGATGATGTGGCTCAGGGAAGGCTGGCTTTACCTACGTGCATTAGCCGGCCGGAGAGCAGGTATGTGCCTCAAGGCAGCGTAACAAATAGTGTAAAAAATTTCCATATGGCTCTCACAGGGCCAGCATGCTGTTGGTCTGCTTAAACACCTAAACAGCAAAACAACAGTGTGTGACAGTCAAACACACATGCACAAATATTTAAAGTGCTTTTGCTCTTGTGGACATGCTAATCTGTACATACACTCACACATATCCATGATACACACATGCATGCACCTTTTATTGACTTTTGCACAACAGCCAGTTCGCTGCTTAACATCAAAAGAATTATTCATTTTTGCGGCGAATTTTAACCTGCTCCCTTCCACCTTTCGAGGCCAATTAGTACCTGTGGTGTAATGAGGCTCGACAGCATGTGGATGTTCCACATAATTAACACAAATGGCATTAAGCAACTGTGGTGCAGTTTCTCTGTGAAAAAAAAAAACTGATCATAAGTCTGTCAGGTTGACGCAGGCCCATGTTGTATTGCATTATTGTAACCAATTCACAAATCGAGACACGGAACGGTTCACATTGACTTTTGCCTGACATGTTGTGGGTGAGTGAGTGCGTGTACAGATTTGTCAGGTTAGTGAGCGATGTGTGTGAGTATGTACGTTGTGCGATTGTGTGTTTGTGGTCCGTGGAGAGGTGGTGTGACTGTGCTGACATGTGTCCGACAGCATGGCTCGCTCCTGGGCCTCTCTCTCACACTCCACTGGCCTGGCTCCCCTGAGCTCCATGCATAATGCAGAGGGCCGGAGACTCTGCCCCGCATGATAATGTGCGTGTACAGTTCATGCCTGCTGTGTGTTGTGTGTGCTCTGTGACAGCAGGGGAGAGCTAACTGGCATGGCTTTTGAGCATAACAGTGTGTGTGTGTGTGTGTGTGTGTGCGCGCGTGCGCGTGGACAGTGAGCATGTAATCGACATAGCATGCACTTATACAATTTAAGAACTTGTTTTATTCAGCACACAGTAGGCTTGTATAATAAACTCAAACATATCAGAAAAGAGTGATATAAGGCAGAGCTACTAATGGCTATGTGTGTGTGTGTGTGTGTGTGTGTGTGTGTGTGTCCAGCAGGGGCGACTCCACTGGCTGCAAAAAGAAATATGAATCTCTGAGAGAATGGCCCTACTGCTTACTCGCTCACTTTCATGAGTATATAGTCTCAAGCGGTAGTTACAAGTCTTTCTCAATACAGCATGATGTTAATCACGACAGAGGCTTAGCAATGCTAACCGTGGCCCTGTGTACTGAATAATAGCTGTGAACTTGTTTTTGATGTCGTCCATGATTTCCTCTTGAACGTTGGTCCTCTCTGTGTGTGTTTTTACTTCATCAAAGTTAATTAGAAGATTTTTGTCGCCTAAAAATGTCTTGTTCAGCCAACTAAGCTGGCTAGCTACCGCTAGCTTTAGCTGGTAACTTAAGTCAGGTATGGCTGAAGCCTGGAGAGCTCCCATCTCTAGGCTCCCGTGTCATACCCCCCCAGCTGGTGCCGTCCCTGAGCTTTGACTTTTCAAAATAAAAGCTTGCGTCTGTACTTTGGTGTTTTGGATGCTTCTGAACTAAACAGTTTGGCAATCATGCAAATAAATACAATTATTTTGTAAGCAGATGTCTAAGTTACAAGACGATGGAGCAAGGAAAGCAGTTTTTTTTGTTTTAAATGTGCGAGCGGGATTATTCAGTTTGGGAAATCCCACAGTCTTTACAAGCTATAGCTCAAATTGTCTGGCTGACTAAACGGAGGGACTAGAAATCCTGTCTGTATATACAGTTGAGACCGGGAGGGCATGAGACAGGATCCATGAGACAGGAGGTCTCCATGCTGCAGCCATCCTCTCTCAGGTCACTTAAGGGAAAGTTTGCCAATTTTCAGTACATGTAGATGAATGGCAACAGTACCAGGACGTCCATGTTTGCAGGTAAATCTCCACTGGATGACTTGCTTTACAAGGGTTGAAAACTGGCAACTTTCCCTCTTAAGCGTTTAGCTTAGCACAGTGCTATTGCAACAATAAACAACACTGACTTGGGTCACCCTCCTCAGCTCCATCCTGTCAGAAATTGTCACGTCTGGTTACCAAGATGAAAACCTTGTGACGGACTGTATCCTGAAGAAATGTTTTTTTTATTTGGCAACTGTTTTTACTCAAACCAATTGCGGAAAGACATTTGTGCTATGATTACTCAGCTTATTAACCCAAATATGTTTTAAACATAGATTGTTTGGTTTCAAAAATCACCCTCCTACTCAAACCAACCAGTATTATATTATCAATCTGGCTAAATGGCATTTTCATAAATGTAAGTACTCTCTAAACCTTTTTTTATTGTGTTTCCAAGAATAAGAAGCCAATTACGCTGAATGTATGTGCTTTCTATAACTTATTCATGTCTGTGCCCCCCTGGCAGTTATTGTAATTGCCAACTGTCAATAAACTGTTTAGAAAAATAAGATGACATTGCAATGCAAATTTTGCCAAACTAAAGGCTTTGAAATGGCAGTCTGCAGACCAATGGTTCACGTCTCGGGTGCTATATCCACTATTTTTACAGTCTGTGGTCCAGCCCTCTGCTGCTAGATAGCAACAGTACATACCCCAAACACATACCTGGCAATCAACTTCCTGAAAAATATCCCCACACCAAAATAAATATTAGACTCTCCGGGACGCTGCCTGAAATCCTGACAGACATGCAAAGTCTAAAATACACTTATCTGGGAACTGGGGTAAACAATACCAGTTGGCAGCATTTCAGCGGAAGAGCAATTCCTGTCCAGGATTAGCTAAAAGGTTGCCCATTGCCCGTATTCTGTTGTTGCTTTGGCAGAGGATGTCCTTTTCTTGGGCACATCTGATTCAGTACTTTAAATAAAAATGAAGGAAATGTGTTGTTATTTTTAAATTTCATAACTTAATACTAAAACCTTTTCATGAACAAGTAAAACTATCAAATCTGAGCTCAAGCAGTTAAATTGCAGCTGCATCTAATCATATCATCGATGCTGAACTGCAGTATGTGGTATCGTTACACACTGATGACAAATTGGGCCTTCTCTAAGAAACAATTTCCCCTGCAATAAAGGCTACAGCCGAGCCGAGAAAACACAAATAACACTGGAACACCGGCTCTTTCCACTCACATCCAATAGTAGTGACTATGGTCATTATGGCTATATATAGCCGTTCTGCTTGTGGCCTTCATTAGGCCTCTCATTTTGTGGTAGTAAAGGGCAGTGTGTTTCCTCCATGCTGCCCTTTTACTCTGTGGCACCATGGAGCTATGCAAAGGAGGACCCAGACTCTCCTAATAAAGGCCTTCATTTGGGCTGGAGGAGAGATGAGCTGCCTTGACTGATGCACACCGTAATTGTTGTGGTGTCATCATGGAACGTCCTTTATGTATATCTTGGGATAATTAAAGTCTTGGTACCAGGGTTAGATATGCATAAGCTTAAAGAGTTGAAGGGTACTCTACACCAATTGAGTCCATGTTTCAAGTGTGGCTGACATGTCCCCAGTGGAGGATTTGACATCTGAGGTACTAAGTAGGCTGGCAAAGTGCCCCTGGCATCAGGGCACCCAGATGGACATGGTTTGACCATGATCAAAGCTCAGACACTGTCCTCCATCACCCTGAAGGACACAACCGCAGGCGCCTGTTCTCTCTCCCACCTGTTCTCCTCTTTCCTCCCTTACCCTACACACACACACACACAAACACACACTTTCTTGTCTGCCTCAAAAAAGAGCAGCAAAACAGGCAAAGAATAAGACTTGAAGTTTCTGGAAATTTAAGCCAAAACAACATCAAAAAATGGATATAAAAGCAAAAGTGGGAAAGCAGGCTTGACTGAGAATTTGAGAGATATTCATAGTCTGGTATTGTCTCAGGCGTGGGGTGGGGGGGTTGATGGAGGGGGAGCAGATCAGAGAGCCGTGCCCAGTGAGGGCTCAGTCTGCTGGGGGCAACGCTTCTGGCAAACCCCCTTACCCCTGCTCTGACCTGGAGGATGCCCCGGCCGCTGTACGCTCCAGACACAGCGGGCAGAGAAGCCGCGCTGAATACCAACCAGTTCCTGGCTTCCACACAACAGCAGAGAAAACAATACAGAAGTACTGCAACGAAGTGAACTGTTGTAAACGTGGAATGTTGAACACGATCAGAGAATGTGAGCATGAGATGATTTTAATGCAAAACAGAAAATGAAGTACCTGCAGATCTGGCTGGGAGAGAAGACATGCTTATCTGAGTAACGGTTTTAATTCACCAGCGTTGCCCATGGTGTTAATGATAGGACACAAGTTGCTTCCTTGTATCAAGTTGGTGAGCAGCTTCTCATAACATGTCATATAAGTCATTTGGGCTGAGGCAGGAGGAATGGCAGTGACAGCCCTGTACCCAGGTGTCTGAGCTTGACTAGTCCTATTATTACCATGGTCTTAGGCTCTTTTAACAAGACCCCCGGTACGAGCACTCAGCTCTGCAGTGATGCGGCCCCCTCTCTATGCTCCCAGCCCACCACCCCCGCCCCGGGGGCCCCCAGGACCTGCCAGGAGACCCCTGACCTGTGGGCTTCAGCTCTTCCTGAAATGCCACGCGGACTCCGGAGACCTTTCGACCATGCTGACATGTATAAGGAATCAATCACACGCTTGCTGTCTGGCCCGCTGGGTCAACTCACTGCCAGAGCCACAGCTATCGACAAGCTGACTCATAGTAAGGCAGCTGCGGACAGGGGCTCTGGCTTTGAACGCAAGATCAACCAACCATGCCACTGCTGTCCAAAAAAAAGCAAAGAACAACATCCTTGTTTTTGCTTCAAAATGTAATGTAATGTAATTTTATTCAATCAGGGACAATACGCAATTAAACAATAACCTTGCAAAACAACAAGGAATGATGCATTGTACCAGCCCGTAGGCCCTGGGCAGGTGGCTAAAACAATAAATATTCAATGCAATTTGCCAAAAATGATCATCTGCTCTATGTCTGTCAGAGACACACGTCTTTGTCCATTCGCTTTTTTGGACAATGTAAAGCCTATTATTCTCCAAAGGAAGATGATTGTCAGTGCTCTTTTTGTTTTTAACTCAAATTTAAATCCACAGGCATTTTTACATTCTGCCTCTGCACTATGCTCTGCCCCAGCTCATACCATGATGACGTGTATAGAGCCTGAGTAGGAGGAGTGTTGATAAGCGAGTAAAGAATGTTTCTAGGGTGTGAAAATAATCTGTGATACACAGTAAGGTGATGCCAAACCATGTAGTGATTTAAAGGTCAATCCACTAAAACAAGTTCTCCCACTTACCCTGAGTTGTATAGCAATGCAGATAGTTCTGGTTTTATTTGTTCAGAAATAAATATACTGACAATACATTTGCTCTGAAACATCCTTTTTCCATGATTCTCATGTCATAATTTTGGAATGAGAAGCTTTGATATTTAAAATAGAAAAATTGAAATTGAGAAAAGAAAAGATAAAAGTTGAATGTCCATTGTTACTTTAGCTAATTCAACACTTTAAGGTTTTATTGTTTCCCGCAGCATACTCTTAGTGAGTAAATGTAATTGCCTCTACTTTTTCTATATTATTATACCATGCTTATTTCCTCACATTTTGTGTAGGTCTGAGATGAGGCTGTGTGTGTGTGTATAGAAGTGATAAATCCTTTCTTGCCCAGTTTGGCCTACACTACAGTGTGCATGTGAATGTCTCCGAGTGCAGCTGTAAGAAGGCGGGGTGGCTTCTCTGGTGGCCTGTACTGTAGGTCAGTCCTGGACTGGACCAAGCTTTGCTGTTTCTACATAAGTGATATAGATATGTGCAGCTGACATCCAGTCACATTCAGTCCAGTCAGGGAGGTTCATAATGATGGCTTTGATGCAGTTTTACTACATTTACTGTAGACTAGGGCTGCACTATTAAAGGAGAATTCCGGTTGATTTCAACACGAGTTGTTGGAAAACACATTTTGGAATATTGGATTGTAAGAGTTTGACAATTGACTAGTGTGTGCTTCACCGGAAAACAGGAAATAAACAGAGGTATTGATTAACACAAATGTTATGCCTGTCTGTCACATCTACTGTACAGTAATCAGTTATGTGTTATGTTATGTGATCTCGCACGGAAGGTTCCTCTGCTTAAACCAGCACATGTCAAGCCCCGTCTTAAGTTTGCCTATGACCATTTGGATGATCCAGAGGAGTCATGGGAGAAGGTCATGTGGTTAGATGAAACCAACATAGAACTTTGTGGTCATAATTCCACTAACTGTTTGGAGGAAAAATAATGACCCATCCCAAAAAAACCATCCCTACTGGGAAGCATGGGGGTGGTAGCATCATGCTTTGGGGGTATTTTTCTGCACATGGGACAGGGCGACTGCACTGTATTAAGGAGAGGATGACCAGGGCCATGTATTGCGAGATTTTGGGGAACAACCTCCTTCCCTCAGTTAGAGCATTAAAGATGGGTCGAGGCTGGGTCTTCCAACATGACAATGACCCGGAAGCACACAGCCAGGATAACCAAGGAGTGGTTGTAAGACGCATATCAAGTTTCTGGCGTGGCCTAGCAAGTCTCCAGACCTCAACCCAATAGAGAATCTTTGGAGGGAGCTCAGACTCCGTGGTTTTCAGCGACAGCCCAGAAACCTGACTGATCTAAAGAAGATCTGTGTGGAGGAGTGGGCCAAAATCCCTTCTGCGGTGGTGAAAAACTACAGGAAACGTTTGACCTCTGTAATTGGAAACAAAGGCTACTGTACCAAATATTACCATTTATTTTATTGGGTGTTCAAATACTTACTTGCAGCTGTATCATACAAATAAAATTTTTTAGATTATGTCTCTCACAGTGGAAATGCACGTACGATGACAATTTCAGACCCCTCCATGATTTCTAAATGGGAGAACTTGAAAAATAGCAGGGTGTTCAAATACTTATTTTCCTCACTGTATTCTATCTGTAAAGTGACTCAAGATAACTATTGTTATGAATTGATGCTATTAATAAAATTGAATTGAATTGGATCTACTGCAGTTAGATTCACTATGTTCCCTCGGAGGGAACCACTGCACATGTATAGGGACTTGTAATGACATTTTGAACATTTTTAGAGGCTAAAAACACGTTTAAACTTGCCCTGTTTGAGCCTGTTGGGTGCTAACTCTAGCAGGAGGATAACACGGTATAGGCAGCACCGATTGTTTTCATTTTTCTCTCTACTGACAGCACTCCAAATTGCCAAAGAACAGAGCTACGTGTTGAAATCAACCAGAATTCTCCTTTAATCTTGTTTTAATCGAAATCACAATAAAGACTAGTCAGGACCGGCGCCAGTTTAAAATGACTTTGGGGTGGGTAAAAAAAGATTTTCATAAAATAGACTAAAATTAAATAATAGGAGTGCTGTCTGAACAGCACCCGCAAAGATGGTATTTCTTGAAGCAGTAAGTCCATTCCTGTTGCAAGTTGTATTTTTTGTATGTTGTTAAAAAATAAAATTGTTAATCACCAAAAAAAACTAAAACTGCAGAAATTTTTACTAGGACCTGTAATCCAAAACCATTCCAGGGTACAGACCCCCTATTGGTGGAACTGTGTAGCACCTCTTCATTACCACTAATTTCCCCTCTTTGTTTCCCCTCCCATATTACCCCGACATCAACTCCTCTGCGTGGCCCATCTCAGGGGGAGTGAAACCCACTCTGGTGGACTTCAGTGAACTCCTCTGCCACCATCTTCTTCGCTGCACACCTCCCTCCCTCGCCCTCCTCTCTCTCTTCTCCAACGCCCACTTCTGCCAAGCCAGCCAACCGCATTGATTTCATGTTTGGGCTGCCCACATTGATTTTCATGCAGGTTCATGGATCATGCTGCTGCTTCCTCCATCTCAGTAGTACAGTGGGAGGCGAGGAAAATCATCTTTGACAGTTGCTGCACAGAGATGCGGCAAAAAGGCCCCTGCAGCCCTGGTTTCACCCCAGCTCGCTCCACTAGTGCCTTCTGTATCGCTTCCATCCCCACCTAAACCCGTTGCCCCTCCATCTCCCTATTTGCCCTTCAACACCATCTCCATCTCCAGAGCCCACAGCCTCTCACTGGCATATGGTGGGCATCAATCGTACATGAGTGATGACAGGAGTTGGGATAGCTTCACTGCAAATGTGGCCCCTGTGTACACTTGTGTTAAATAGACTAGATCTGTTCAAATTATGACATTTGTGTACTTAGGGACAAAATAACCCAGATTAAATAAAAAATAGAGAAATAATTAACATCTTTTTTCACATCACTTTGGACATTTCAATCTTAGTAACAAAGGGCAGCTCTGAAAGATTAAGATATGCAGTAGACCCTGGCAAAAATGGTGCCAGTATTTCACCTTTCAATGAAATGTGTAATTATTAAAATTAAAGACATCTTCTTTCAAATCTAAAGTCTGTGATATGAATCTAAAACCTTATTCAAATAAATAATAGTGATAACAGTCAGTACCACTGTGTGTAAACCAACAATGTCATGTTCTGAGCCATGTGTGAGGTCATACTGGACAGCTGCTGGTGCGCGAGTGAACTCTCATCAACTTGCCAGATTAACAACTGTTGACATTGACAACTAATTTATTTTTATAATTCAACAAAACTCTGGGCCCTATGTTAACAATCTAAGCTCACGGCGTGATCTTAGTGTCTTCATTAAATCAGAGGTGTGTTTAGGGATACCAATCAATAAACCAATCAGAGTGAATACCTTTGTACCTTGGCAAATTGCTATTATTATGGCAGAATTTCACTGCAATGTTTGTGTTTGTAATCTTTTGCACATTGTGTAGCTGTGTTTCCCTGTGTGTGTAACAAGTATTGTGTGTGTGTGTGCTGTGTATAGGCCGTCATTGACTTCAGACTTGTTTTTTGATGGTCAAAGGCCCTAACATTTCCCGGTGCCTCAAGATACCAATACAGCATGCCCATGGGTGCAAATATGGGCAAATAAGGTGCATTTGCTATTTTAACGACGTGAGCGCTCAAACACTTGAAAATATATGTTTTTCTCGCCTAAATTTTTACCCTTAAAAATGTGCTGCTGTTTCCACATGCTTTGGCCCTCTGGGATGACCCTGAGTTCATTGGGAAGTTAACACTCTCAACTTGTTGTTTCTAGTGGAAGTGTGACACTAGGCCTTACTGACACAGGGCTACAGAGGTTAGAACACAGAATTTCTATTTCCGTCCAAGTAAATCATCTGAAAAAATAATAAAAAGCACTACTGTAAGCATATTATAGGGGCTATATACTATAATAGTACCCTAGCCTCATGTCTCAACTTAGAACAGAAAAAATCCAGAAAAAAATGACTTATAAAGTGGATTTTGTATGAATGTATTTCTACAGATGTGTCTATGCGTTTGTCTTATTTCTTATTTCTAAAAAAGCCAAAAAAGTGCTAAATACAAAACTTCTGAAATACAAAAACACATCCATATCAGTCACAGATATGTCTGAAAGAAGTACATTTATCTATTTACTATAGATTTATAGAAATAAGTAATCATAATTTCATGAAATGGTGAAATGCCATCAGAAGTCCATATTTTTGCCTTCAGACAGCTGTAAGAGAACACAGGAATAGTTTTTGTTGTCCATGTTTGATATCAATCAACTTGTCTTCTTATTGGCTACACAGGGATGCCAGTTTTATGACCTTATCTTCTAATTTGTGGGCTCCACTGTCAATCTTTCCCACGTGGGCCCAATGGGGAGTGTGAGATTTCATTTGCTTAGCTTGGGGGTATCTTGAGATACACTGATCCTATTGGCTGGGAACAACGTTCATTGCAAACTGCACAAGCCAGAGAATGTAACGCTGTCTTTGGTTTTGCTGTAGCGTGCCCAGGGAAAAAGATACACACGATAGAAACCAAGAAATGATGCACTATCTAGATTTCTCTACGTCAAAACTTGGGCTGAAACTACAAGATTGTGAGGGGACCAGATAATTATGGATTACAAGGCTTGGATATTCTAATACCTTAGGGTGTTTTTGAGGTAGGAAACTAAGGTTTTGGGCGATCTTTCACCGCTGTGATCAAAGACACGAGGAGACAGGTAGGAAACACACACTCGATTAGACTCAAATCTTTCTGTGTTTCTTTACTTCAGAACATGATTATCGGCGTTGTGAGTCACCTTATTGCTTCGTGTGTGGGCTCGATGGAATCCGGAGACTTTAAGCTTTCAAATGATGTATGGCATGAGCGTGTTTATGACGGTTTAATGCTTACAATTTAGGAAAGAAGTCAGCACTTCCGAAAAACGGTGAGTTTATTTCCCTTGCACGGGAACAGTCCGCCCAAGAAGATAGCAGCCACTTGAGTCAGGCTTTGCATCATGCTGTGCCGGGTGCAAGATAGGACCCTACATCTCTTCAGTATTACTTTGTTCAGCTGTTTAAAATGTCTCACAAACAAATTTTAATAAGATTGTTCTCAGGAACTTGAGCTTTGTTTAAAGAAGACAATGTGGCCCGACATTGGTGTGTAGGAAAGTATATACAAAAATTGCTCCATCCACATTCTTATCATCGATTGCTGGCTTGAATGCAACTGGAATGGAGCGTGTATTAACTTGCAATCTAAGAGAATTAATTCAATAAACCTTTTTTCCGGTGTAACAAATGTATTCAGATTTTATTTTGTTGTAACGAGTAACTAAGATGCTTAGGGGAGACGTAGTAAAATAAAAGTACACATTTTTTAAATAAATGTAGTGTAGTAGCCCAAAAGTAAAAGTGTTCGGAGATATAAATAACAAAGTAAAGTACAGATACGTAAAAATACTCCTCGAGTAAGTAAAAAAGTATTCGTACTTCGTAACCTTACAACACTGGATGTTACATGTTTTGCGATCAAATTGATGTATATAAAATAGATTTAAAACATTATAAAGCTATAGTGTGTAGTTTCTGTCTCCCTCATGGGGAATTCTAACTAATGACAACATCTCTGTCAGCGCATCCACATGAAACAAGCCTTCATGACCGTGCATGCACCTTCACCCCTCTTCCACGCAGTTGCTAGTAGCCAAGGAGGACACTGAGGATTGAAAAAAAACATGATAAATTCTTCAGAAGAAGTAATTCCTTCTTATAGTTTCTGCGTGGGAAAGTCACCGGACGACACAATCTTCTGAACGTTGTCAAACATATTTGGACTATGTTAAAAACATAGTGAGAAATACAGAGAGAGTTGTGCGGAGCTGATAGCCTTAGTTAGCTTTGTAGCAACTCATTTGGCAATGGCTTGAATGTAACAGCATTTATTAATATCATAAAGTTGCGCACTAAATCTTTAAGGTGTTTCCATTCATATTCACACTGAATCACATAACATTCAAGCTAACATTTACGAACAAAGTTTGTAATGCAAAATGGATCCTGCTGTCTACCTACAAATGATTCATGTTGCACAAGTTCATCAAGCTATAATAAGACTGATGCTGATGCACTTTATGGCATTACTTTGATTTTTGCAATCTACAATAGCTGATAAATTTCGCTTGTAAATTAAATTAAAAAGTCTCTCATCTCCCATCAGCATTTACCGCATAATCTCTTTACTCATTAAGAGAAAATCTGATGAGATTGAACGTACAAACATTGTGTCGATAATCATGCAATTTACTCACATTTTACTACTTTACAAGCATTTTTCATTCAATTATTACTTAATTTACATAAACACATGTGGATGGAAACACGGCTACTGTCTTATATTTTTGAATTGAATCTTTTCATGCAATTTCTTTGGCTTCTTTTTTTGTGTGTAAAATGACCAAATCAACAGACCATTTGCGTTGAGCCGTACATCCATCCCTGCAGTTCCCTGGCATCTCCCTCAGTGGGCGTACGCCCCTGGCAGATGGGAATGACTTCTCCAAATCCTTGTTGTTGGCTTTACAAACGTGTAAGTGTAGGAGTGTGCAGCAGTGACCTGGGAAAGTGGCAGAAATGTCACACACTTCATTTGTGCGGCAGTAAAAAGCTCAGCTGTCTGGGGAGCCATCGATCTGACAAGTTATTACAGAAGAGCAGAGGCAAGAGAAGGCCTTCAGGAGCATGACACTGACAACAGCTGGGGCTCACTCTCTCCTTCTCTCTCTTAGTCTCTCTCTCCCTACATATCACATTGCCCTCTCCCAATTCCCCTTCTCTCTGCTGTCTTTTTTTCTCTTTCCACTTGAGTCTTTCTTCTCAATTTCTCCTTCCTTCTCCTTACCTCTGCCTCCAATCTTTGACATCTGCCCTTGCTCCATATCACTTTCTCTCTCTCCATTTCTCTCTCTCTCATTCAACCTCGCTGTAGCTGTCCTAACTTCTCTCTTTCCCTTTCACCTTTTTTGCTCTCTGCCTTCTTCTCAGCCAGCTATTCTCTCTATTCACCTGCCTTGCTCTTTCTTTCCTTAAATGTGCCTTACGGTCTCTGCTTCCCAAACCATACCTAGATCACTCTACTCTTGCGTTTTAGTGCGTCTCATCTTTGAGTTTTTTTTTACATTTTTTTACAACAAGTTCCTCTGTCTCCACCCTTTCGAAGGTTAAAGTGCATGCTGTTCCTAGAGGGCACAGTTTTAGATGATTTACAGAGAGGACAACTCAGAATAGGTTTCCTGAACCAGAAAGTGAACAAAAAAATAGAGAGGAAATTTGGTCTGTGTACTTGGCGGCCAACAGATTTTTGTTTTGAAAAAAAAAAAAAAAAAAGGAAAACAACGTTTTATTCGTTTTTTGTCAAAAATCAATGTCTTTATCCGATTGTTTATAGATGAAAATCGGAAATTAAAATGCGAGTCATATTCCTTTTTTTTACATTGGTATTGTTTCGTGGCCGAGAAAGAAATCTGAATTTCTTTTTCCTCATATCAACACACTGGGACATAAATGCTCAGATGTAGCCATGTTAGCAGCTTGGTCAGCAGCCTCCCAGCTGCATTATTGCTGAATGGTAGCCTGCCGTCTAGCCACTTGTTAAAAAATGTTAGCTAGCCAGAAAAGCTAGCAGCTTCAAATTATTTGAATGGTATTAACTTCATCACTAACTCATGGAGGTATTTCAGCTGTGTGTAAAAGATTTTCAACACTTTTGAAGTGCATCATTGTTACAGCAATATCCATGGTTAGTTTTCTGTCTAGAAACAAACAAGTCACCTGTAACTTTCTTATTTTGAAGTGCAATGACATGCCTTTGTGTCTCTCTTTTTTTGTAAATTTGACTTTAAGGGGTTTCTTAGTTGTGTTTTTTACATACATTTCAAAATGTTGAGAAGCTTACCATAGCAAAAATTAATGTAAAGTGAAAGGCATTTCTCTGGATTAAGAAATCAGAGATTTATCGCCTGACTCCAAATTAATGATAACGTTGCTCACATTTTGTAATGATTTGTCTTTTATTATTCTTATATGTCAGTTTTATAAAATGTGTATAACTAATTGTGGACAAATACTCTTCATTCGTCTCAGTTGCATTGCGGTTGGCAGCAACTCAGCTCAGGCCGGCCTGTGCATCCAGCTGTCAGACAAACAGGTAGGAGGAACAGATGAGGTGTGGGGGGGTTACGGCCCCAGACAGATGAATAGCCATCCTGATTGACGCTGGCCTTTGTGCACGTCTCAGCACTGCTGCTGTTCTGACACGAGTCTGCTGCACAGTAATGTGTGATCAGAAGAAAAGGGCACCGGCGGCTCTGATCATCATCCTGCCAAACTCCCCTGTCACCGCCTCCCCACCCTCATGCCAAACATCAACCGGACAGAATCAGACTTGACACTAAACACAAGTCAGCTGAGCATGGGATGAGAGGAGAGTAAACTGTGGGGTGGAGGAGAGAGGTATTGCAGGTGACTGGGAGGGGTATGAGTTAAAGATAGAACAAGGCAGTTCACTTGCCAACTTACTGTAAAACGTATTAGCCACTGTTGTTTTTAGACTGTTTATTATGTGACAGCATCAACGTTTTTTCACAGGCAAAATTACAGAAAAGTGGCATCACAATGTAACGGTAAGACTTTAACCCACCTAATAAGCATATGAACACAGTATATAAACATTTAATGAATGGTTTGTTACATGTAGCTGTAAACTACCAAGACAAGCTATAATACAAATAATCCTAAAAAGTGTAGATTGATACTTTAAACATTTAAATTTAGCATAATAATAATTTAGCATTTAGTCATTAAAAGTGTACAGTCCTAACTATAAGGGGTTAAGTAAAGTATCATCAATGTAAGGTTTTTATGGAATACTGAATATATGGGAAGATGGGATGTGAAGAACCACTATAATGGCTTTGACAGAGTGGGAGGTACATTTAGTTCTTTCGGGCTGTGCCGGGCCAGACGGCTCTTGTCGGCGGGCTTCCCTCTCAGTTTTGGCACCAGGAGACCCGTTTCCTGCTTCCTGTGTTTTGTTGGTGGTCTGGCCAAATTCTTACCCTGTTGCCTGGTTGGTGGGTCCACCAACTTTTGTCCCTGTTGGGATAGACAATCACAGAGGCAGGCAAACACAAGGCAGGTAGTAAAACAATATAAGACAAGGGTGGAAACGCGGGATAAAACATAAAACAGGAAAGAGAACCAATGCACATTCATAACAGAACAAATACCCAATCATCACAGTACCTACCCCATAGGGACGGATCCCAGACGTCCCAAAACCAACTCAGGGTGGGTGGAAGAGGTTGGGCAAAGTCAAAAACAAACACAAGAGGGACTAAGGGAGAATATAAATAATTATGTTGGGACAGTCAGCAGGAGGGCACAGGAACTGAGAACCGAGGAATTCGGGGATTAGGGAGTGAGGATAGAGGGTGTCAGGGATAGCAGAACTGGGGACAGTAGGACTCAAGACACAGGTCAGCTGGACTGAAGACAGGCGAAGGGTCAGCTGGGCTTCACTGGGGTCAGACAAGCCGATAACAAAAACAGAAGTCTGCGGGGCCGCCAACCAGGAAACATGGTCAGTAATAGGCTGTACCACTGACAAAACACGGGGGGCAGGAGTTGGTCGGACCCCCAACAAAACACGGGGGCAGGAGGCGACCAGATCACTGACAAAACACAGAGGAGAGGAGTCTCAGTGGCACAAAACATCGGCAAAGTCACAGGGGTTTCTGACAAAGGCAAAGTCTAAGGGGGGCCTAACCAAGGCAAAGTGTCATGGGGGCCTTACAAAATCAAAGTCACTAAAGTGCCGGACAATGGCACAGTCTGTGAAGTGCCATGCAACGGCAACGTCTCTGGGACAACGATCAACAAAGGGGCACCGGGAGACAGGTCTGCTAAGGCTCCAGAAGACTGGTCAGCATAGACTCTGGGAGACCAAACAGCGTAAACTCTGGAGAACTGGTCAGGTCGGGAACACTGGTCAGCTCTGACTTTGGTAAACTGCACGTCAGCTGGGACCCTGGAAAGCTGCATGTCAGCCAGGACACTGGAAAGCTGCACATCAGCTGGGACTCTGGAAAGCTGCACGTCATCTGAGGTTCAGGTAAGCTTCATGTCACCGGAGGTTCTGGAATACTGCACGTCAGCAGATGTTCTAGAAGGCTGCACATCAGCTAAGTTTCTGGAAGGCTGCACTTCAGCAGAGGTTCTGGACAGCTGCACGGCACCTGCTCCGGTCCACTGGACAACACGTGCTCTGGCTCACTGAACAGCAAGGAGAGGTTGACGCAAGGAGAGGTTGATGCAGGGCATAGCGTCGGGAGCCAGGGCATGGCTTCGGGAGCCACGTAGACCCCCCCTCTGTCTACAACCTCCAGGGAATATGGCTAGCCGGTTTTCCTCAAAGGAATTCTTCTGGACACGGGTATCTGCTGAATAAGCAGCAGTAGGGCAGTCAAACTAAAGCAAGGAGACCGGCTGGAACAGGAACAGAGAGCCTGTAGCCCGGTAGTACGACAGGCTGGTGGGTGTCTTTAAGTGCTGGAAGGCTGACTTCCTCTGTGAAGTACCTACCACCATGCGAAGAGAGCGAAATAAAAAAGTTATCCGCTCACCATCTGAGTCCATTGCGTAGAGAGGTTCGAAATCTGCTGGGTCCCTTTCAGGTCGGATCTTGCTGTTATGCTTGGTGGAGGATGTTGGCTCAAAATGCAGAGAAGACAGGCAAGGTAATGAGCTTGAGATTTTATTCCACAAAAAATATGAAAAACAAAAGGTGTCTACAAAAAAGCATGTCAAAAAAAGAAAGAAACAAGATGGACAGGAACCGGGGGAGAAATCAGGAATCAAGCAAAGAAAAACAGCACGCTGGCGCAAAGAAATACAACAATGATTCAACACAAGACAAGGGAAGCACAAAGACTAAATACACAAGGTAACCTGGTAATGAGAGACGGGTGACACTAGGTTCAGGAACTGGTGATGCACATCAGGGTGGTACAGACAGTCACAGAAGTGGGAAAACATAAGGCAGGCAGTAAACTAGACTTCAAAATAAAATAGGAATCAGAACATACTGACACTCACTGGAAAACACAAGACAGGGAGTACAACTAGACAAGACAAGGGAGGAAACACGGGCTACAACATAAAACGGGAAACAGAACAAATACACAATCATAACAGAACAAATACCCCACAATCACAGTGGCCATACTCAGACAACTAGTCACTTTTGGATGGAAATCATATCAGTCCTTTTTTCAACATCTGATACTATAATTAAAGTTGTACTTTTCAAATAATATAGTATGTTTGCTTACAACCATAATTTGACAATAAACACAATGCATTTTTTCTATTTGAAAAAAAACAAAACACAAAACATCTACAGACTGCACCATCTTCATTGGCCTTAAGTTAACCATGTCAACAATTGGAAGTAGATTATGTAATGTTACATTCACTTTTATTTATTTGGCAGTATCTTTTGTTCAAAGTGACAAATGAGGTACAATCCAAGCCAAAGATCAAGACGTTTTGTTATGTTTCAAATTTAGAAAATTGTCTGAAAGCCACAACTTAATATCAGCAATACAGCTTAGCAGAGAGTTTAGTGCAACACTGTCATTTGCTTTCATAGGCAAAAAGACTTGCAAATCATCTGCGTAGCAAGGAAATGACAGGTTGTGCTTCCCTGCAATTGCCCCTAAAGGCAGCATAAAACAGAATAGGGCCAAGAATGGACCCCTGTGGTACCCCACAAGAGAGAGACTGATGAGGAGAGGTCCCCAATCACAACAGAAAAGCTCCTATTTGACAGATAGGAGCTGAACCATTTGAGTGCCGGACCTCTGATGCCTACACAATTCTAAAGGCGTACGAGGAGGACTGCATGGTCCACTGTGTCCCACGCCCTTTTAAGGTCCAAAAGGACAATACAGTAGGATTCCCGGCATCTACAGACAAGACGATATCATTATGTACCCTCAACAGTGCAGACTTTGTGCTGTGAAGTTATCTAAAACCAGATTGACATTTTTCAAAAACACAGTTCAGTTGTAAAAAGACTTGTAACTGTATAAAAACATTTTTTTTCTAAAACCTTTGAAAGAAAAGGCAGATGAGAGACTGGTCTATAATTATTATTTATTCTTTCCCTTTGGATTTTTTTTTTCTTTTGGTTTTGCACAAATCAATATGAATATCATCAACACAACCATTTGCTTGCTGTGAATCCTCACACTTTGGGCTCATTCGGCGATTTCATAAACTTTGTACTAGGGAGCTGGTAGGGTTAAAAAGTTTGTTGTCACGTCAAACTGTTTTGAACATCTGCTTTCCCATGTATAGTTCCGCCAGGCAATGCCTAGATAATTTCATGTTTGCAGTGCAAGCGTGAAAGGGACTATAGAGAAGAACAGCCGGTGAGTAACTACTCTTGGAAGAAGTAGGTCTTCAAGCTATTTTTTCAAGACAGGTAAGGATTCTGCTGACCGACTTTGCACTGGTCTTACTGTCAAGGCTGGCAGCTCTGTCAGAAGCGTATAACAGTATTCAAGGCAAGCGATGACCAGTGGCTATACAAGGTGTTAAGCAAGTAAATATATTTATACAGAGCTTTTCACAGGAAACAATCACAAAGTTATTTGCATAACATAACAACACAGGCTACTCAGTAAGATATGAGAAACTGATGCAATATGCTCATTGAAAAGTAGTTGGTCATCAATCACAAAGCCAAAATTTCCAGCAGACTATGGTAGTGAGAATGAGGCAGAGCAGAAGGATAGGTTGGAATCACCAGGGGTTCAATCTTATAGAGATTGTGTTCAGGGCTGCCAACTCTCACGCATTGGCCGTGAGACACACGCATTTGACTGGTTTCACACGCTCACACGCCACACCCCTGATTTCTCACGCTGAAGTGTCAACCCTGTCGGGCAAATTTCTGAAAGATGAGTTTATCTATAGATCTACCTGTTGAGCGACTCACGATCCACTAGTTGTGCTTTCAGAGACTGGGGGGGGGGGGGGGGGGGGGGGGGGTTCAAGAGCGCTCCCTGACTGTGGAAGTTTCGAAATGTCGCAAACTGAGAACATTTTTTTTACGATCCATCCCATGTGCATTTCCCTGGCTCCGGGTATGAGCTCTGAGTATCACAGACCGTCCGTCGCTTCGTGACCACTCTCTCTGTAACAATTGAGGTGAGCAGCGCGGCTGGTAGTGTAGCAACTTCAGTTCATGTTAGCGGACCCGCTCTGCTGTGGGCAGTGACGCGTTGCATCCGTGCAGACCTCAGATGATGAGGAGAGTACAGCCTCCTCTAAACTATGTCAGAGACCAGAGACCCAAATGGGCCTCTGTGTCTGTCAGACGGTCTGAATGAGATCCACCATATCAGCGGAGCAATAACATGAACAGCAGACTACACTCACCGGCCACTTTATTAGATACACCTGTCCAACTGCTCGTTAACACTTAATTTCTAAGCAGCCAATCACATG
>NC_048411.1:8949420-8964454 GCF_013103735.1 Etheostoma cragini | reverse complement strand
GTTCTGAAGGCAAAAGGGGGTCCAACCCGTTACTAGCATGGGGTACCTAATAAAGTGGCCGGTGAGTGTATATTACAACTCTCCAAATCTCGGACAACAAAGATGGGAGGAGTTATATTTTGAATGTGCACAAAGTTGTAAATATGAGCAAAAATCTGATGAAACACATCTGAGCTATACTATACTATATATACAAAACTATATATACTATACTATATATACTATACTGCAACGTTGGGCCACTATTGTGCTTCTCTAACCTCGGTGCATCTCTAAATGAAACTGTAAATAATTAATTCGATGTTTTATAAAATGAACAAATAGTCTTTATTTTCCCAAAAAGTAAACCCAGTAAGTGGGTTACAGAGGATGAGGGCCCAACATGACTGAGCCTTGGCACAAAGGTTAAAGGATAAAAATCTATGTAACTCAATGGTTCTTATTCTTTAGAATTTCAGTGGTCTTAATCCCTCAACATTAATTTAACTTTGGGTCCCTGGTCCCTACACCAGGCAGGTTCACCACAGACCCAAATCTTCTCAGCTGTTGCTGACATATGCTCCTGTCTCTTCATGTGGTTCATTATGTTTGGCACATTGTCTGGGGCAGTTCTTATATCATAAGAAGTTAATAATGTAAAAAAAGGAAATGCTAAATGCCTTAATACCTGTTGATACTACAACAATACAAATGCTCTTAACCCTACAGTTTTGCACATATCAAGTAAGACTTGATTTTTTTGCAAAAAAAACTCTCCAGAAAGTGCCATTTAATGGTTTATTTTTCAATTTTTTTTCCTGGGGGGGCATACCCCCAGAGCCCCCTAGGGAGAGCCCCATCCACCCACATATAACAAATCCCATTTTAAACCCTGAAGGATAAAGACCCAAAGAAATTGCTTTGTACACGGCAATATATAGGTTGGCCCCCCCAAATCTCACTACAAGGTTTGGGGAAAAGTTGGCAGCCCTGTGTGTTGATGCTGGTTTTACATCATCCATTTTGGGGTATCATTGAGGCAGGCTGAGATCCTTGCTGAGACAGTCAAATAGTCTGGTGAGAAGAACCCAAGGACATGGTGTATGTTGAGAAGAGAAGGGGACCAAGCACAGATCATTGCGGTACCCCAGTGGAGAAAAAGCGAGACTTGGATTGCTCTCCGTGCCAAGACACTTTGAATAAATGCTTTGTGAGGTAGGATTCAAACAATAGTGGTACTGTACCAGAAATAGGGTTGACAAGAGGTTTTGGTGGTTTACCGTGTCAAAGGGTGCCGACAGGTCCAGCAAGATAAAAGCTGATGAGTGGACATCCCTTCTCCTTAACTGAACGGTTTCTATCACTGAGAACGTTGTAATGTCGGCAAGTGAGTTATGGCCGTTACAATGAAGATTGTTTGGTCACGCACTTGTCAAAGTTTGATTTGCACCCAACAATATTATAAGTGGCTGCTTTATTCTATATTCGTTTTTAAATGCTGTTTTAAGTGTTCTATCAGGGGCATGTCGATCTTGCCAAGACTACATATCTGGGGTAAACAGGGATTAGTATTTTCTGGCAAGAAAATAGTCATCTTGGTCGCAAAGACATTACATATTTGCACCATAGATAAGGTGTAAATGACGTGTAAATTAAGTAAGTATTGAGGTATTCAGTATATGAGGTAAGTATAAAGATATTGGTATCAGTTGTCAATCAAAGCCCAAACTGCCACAGTAGCATTCAGTCGTGAGCTTTGTGAGCTGTATTGGAGATAACGGTGAGATATTTCTAAGACTGTGAACACTGTGGTAAAGTCCTGCAATGGTAAAACACTTGAATTAGTTAGTGCTTCTTCGGCATAAAGGTTTTTTTTCTGAACAATGCAGAGAACCACTGATTGACACAGCCCTCTGCAGCTCAAGTACCCACTGATGGCAGCACTTCAGCTACAAGAAGACACTCGGATGAGGGACAGCCAGCCCTCACATTCTTTCCTCTAAAATTCACCAGAAGACAGCACAATGACAGATTGGCTCAACTCAAGTAATGAAGCGTTGATCCTCGTAACAGCCACATGTGCTGTGTCAAAACATCCTAGAACTAAACTGGGATCCACTTCCTGAATGTCTTTAAAGCTGCACTAATCAGTATTTTTACATTAACAATTGATCAAATAACTAAGTTTACAGTAACGTGAATGCTCACAGAGGTTTCCAGTGTTGTTTAGTTCACTGTTGTGGTTTTAAGGCCCAGGGGTCTTGTTTATAACATCCTTTATGCATATTTTCAACCCCGTTTTGTACGTGCGCCACGTTTATAAATGAGACCCCAGGACCTTACTGTTTTTGTTCAGTCACAACAATGTCATCAGCCTTGACTCTAGTGGCAACAGGCAGCTGTTTTCAGTAAAAACATCTGATAAACCAAACAGCAGACAGACACAGTTAGTGACTTCTGACTAGCTGCAGAATACTAGGGGATTATTCAGCAGCTAAAGAGACAGATATTTTCTCAGAAGTTCAGGAACAAAAAGAAAATTAGAAAGAGAGATTTTGGATTTACATTCATCACCAGAAGGCTGAATGAATGCTTAAAGCCCATGTTGCAGGTTAAATTTCGCAACGAATTTGTGCAATTTGCTTGTTGGTAGTAAATATTTGAACTGTTATCCATTGTATTTTATGGTGTTGGATATCGCAAAACTAAATATAATACAAAAAGTAGGCACAATTTTACAGTGTTTCCTTTCCCCCCCCCCCAAATGCATTGCATGACGTCACGTTGGGGAGCAAACAAAGCAGCCTGCGTTGTATTTACCACTGGTCTGGGCTAATGTGGCTTTTGGTCATTTAATATTAACAGTCTATGGTCTCGACCGAGTCCATGTGACTTTTTTTTTTAAATATTTAATATTGTAGGGAAAGTGAAACACAGTTTAGAAGGGGATGTTGTTTGGCTTTTCACAAGTTTAAACAACTAGCTAACGCTATGCCGCCGGACGTTAGCACAACAGCGTTAGCCTAGCCTGCTAGGTAAATATTACGACTGCCTTTGGTGTTGCCTATATATGCGTCCATGTTGTCAACATCATACCTGTTGCATTAGTGCACCTTTTGTACCATATTTGTATTGAATGAAATAGTAAGCGTTGCTCCAACGAGATGGGTGGGTTTTTGTTACGTTACAAACAAAGCTAACTGGCTATAGTAAGCCTGTACGGATGCTAGCGGATATAGCTAACGTTGTGTAGCCAGCCAGCAACTTTGGCAGCAGAGTTTCGGTAAGCTAACCACGACAGCAGTGTCGCCCACAATCAACCTGCAGTGATGTTTGAAATGAAGACACGCATATCGTTTCTTTTCCTGGACATTATTTTCATTTATGACGTTACATAAATGAAGTGTAGGTCGGTGTGAAAGCCAAGCTACATCTGCGGCGAGCAGTCTGCAGACCAGGGGAATAAAGTTCAGAATCTCAGTTTAAGACCAAGGCTGAGCTCCATGATTCAGCCAAAGCCTGGACTGGCGTGGATGTTTCAACTGCACAGACAACGGACTCGGACAAGCTTTAAAAAAAACTTTTGAAGGATACAACGATGTACAAATACGTGTACTGTTGAGTATACTGTGAAAATGGGTACTTTCCGGATATCCCAACCTCATCAAAACAATGAATTATTTAATGACGTCATTTAAAAAGAAATCTTTTTACTGTCCAATAGCAGGCGGCCAATGATTCTTCACGTCACCCAGAATAGCATCAAACGGATTCTGTTCGCCGATACCGCTTCTCCACATGAATTCGGCCAAGTAAGACTTTAGGAAGTGACGATCTGTGCCTCTGTGCTTCTTATTCCTCCACTTTGCTGATCCCCACATCCTTTCCACGGTCTGAGTGTGTGCGCCTGTCTCGGGATTCACAAAATTGTAACGATGGTGGACCTTGAAGTGCTCAAATCCAGCCCGCTCCAGTTCTTGTGTCTTGTAGGCCTTCCAGCTGTCTGAGTAGATGAATTTCCACAATCATCCCCTCGCCGCCAATTTGTCCCCGATCCTTTGCCAGTAAAGTTTCCACGCAGACTTGTCTCAGATAGTTACTCCAGTCTGTTGTTGTGTCCTTGTTGATCCCAAGCTCCCTATTGCACAGCTTCCCCAATGTCATTTCCCAGGCCCAGATGTAGATGAAACGCGCGACATTAACGATTGGAAGACGAGATTGAGCGAACCAGTTGCCGTTGCAAATATTGATCTTCTGATAGCAGGCCCTGAGTGTGCACTTCCAGAAGATTTCTTTGCCAAAGTACAGCTTCATGACATGGTCGTTCTCGCATCTTCGTTTTTTTGGTAGTAGAACACGATCTTGAAAGAATTTCACAGCTTCCTCATTAGTAGTTGGCAGACTAAAGAGGTTCATCTTTCTAGCCGGGAATGAGATAACGGTCGAGATAACGGGCGATAACGGTCAAGATAACGGGCGGAAAAATAAGGTCATAACGGGCAATAACGGTCGAGATAACGGGCGGAAAAATTAGGTCAGAAAATTGAGGTCGAGATAACCGGAAAGTACCTGAAAATGCTTTATGGAGTTCTCAGCTAATCCTAATCCGTAAAATATTGATTTTGCTCCAACCTGCTCCTTCCTTAAAAACTTCCATATGGATTTATTTTAAAATGATGCGCTTTTTTTCTTAAATAAAAAGAACATATGTTAAATTACACTCTGTTCATTGTTGTTTAACCAAACTTTAATAGTTTCTGAAAATACATGTCTTTCCTATTAACCCACATCCTAATAACAATATCATTCAATATGGTTTAGGGAAGGCATAAACCAACCATAGGGGTACACTGTAATACTGGCCGCTTCTCTCCTACACTACATCTGGAGTAAAGCTATATTGTCATAGAGTTGCGCAAATGCACAGTACTAGTACCTACTGTACCAGTGGTAACAGTAGTGGATTGGTGTTTGTATTGTTTCTAACACTGCTATTATGTAAATGTAAATGTGCTGTATTTATATAGCGCTTTTCCAGTCTTAACAACTGCTCAAAGCGCTTTTACAGCTACAGGGAACATTCACCATTCACACACATTCATACACTGTGGCCGGGGCTGCCGTACCAGGTGCCACCTGCTCATCAGATAAACATTCACACACATTCACACTCCGATGCGCAGCACCGGGGGCAACTCGGGGTTCAGTACACTTCGACAATGACTGCAGGGGCGGGGATCGAACCACCAACCGTCCGATTGGTAGGCAACCGCTCTACCACTGAGCCACAGCCGTGATTATGAGGTATCACCGTATCTTATTCTGTGTTCTTTAGATTATATGATATCAAGGGGAATGGCTTTAATGGCCCATAGTCTTGATACTGTCTTAAGACGTTTTTATAGCCTCTGTATGCAGTGAACTTCTTGTTTAGGGATAAGGAGCCTTTCATAAAAGGAATGGTAAAGTAAATATAAACAATTACAATACTGGTGCGTGCTGGTTGGGGAGGACCATGATCCTGTCTGAAATTTCAAACAGATTTAGGCATCTTCAGATCATCTGATCGCGGGGCGAACTTCCCGACCGGAGGCTCACTCCCTACAGCACCCGCTCTTCACCGCAGCTTCGCAACCACACACACAAGCACCGGCCAAACAGCAACACGTTTTCACCGGAGGTTAGAGGTAAACACTTAGTAATAACTAGGGATGAGCGAGTACAGCATTATCTATATCTGTATCTGTATCTATTTGCCACATGAACTATCTGTGTCTGTATCTGTACTCGGACTGGGCGGGGCCTAACCCGGAAGTGGACATAATTTAACCCGGAATTGGGTTGGGTTGTCTTGAAATGGGCAGGGCTTTAACCAGTATGTTATTTAAGCATGCAATTGATATGAGTTGATCAGAATTGTTATATTTATTGCTGATTAGAAAACTATGTACATGACAGCATCGAGCTTCAGATCAATGGTGTTGTCATGGTAACAAACAAACTATATACACAACAAGTTTTGCAACAGTGAATACAACACATGCGGTTGCAATTATAAAGTAAAATGTAATGAACAAGAGTTTTCATACTCAATATAACTTTCTTTTTTTTTTGATTTTTGTTTTTGCTTCTTTTTTATTTCCACACCAGGTATGTGTGAGTGTGTGTGTGTGTGTGTGTGAGTAAGAGAGAGACAGAGAGAGAAAGAGAGAGGGGGGGGCAGATGTTTGTCTCTCAGATGTGCATTGACTTTAATGAAGCCAGCTGATGGTTAAAAAAAATATATATATCTCCGACGGCAGAGACGCAACGGGAGTCGCATTTACAACCAAGCAGCAGCATCTCTGAAACCCCACGTTTGCCAGAAATCTACTGGTTACTATGTGCAGAGATGGCAAAAGTACTCACTTTCCGTACTTAAGTAGAAGTACAGATACTTGTGTTAAAAAATACTCCGGTAAAAGTGGAAGTACTGATTAAACTTCTTTACTCAAGTAAAAGTAACAAAGTACAGGCTTGGAAATTTACTTAAAGTATAAAAGTAAAAGTAGCCGTGCAAAAGCTTCCTGGAGCACACAAATGTTACTAGAGAGATGCTGAGGAACTTCAGTGGACATGGAGGACACGGTCTTTATGTGGCAATGGCTACATTTTAAATGGATGTCTGCCAACAGGCCTAAAACATAACATATATGATTATTATGACAGAGACTGGGACTCCAGGTTAATAAGATTCAGACTTATTAGCAAGATATGAATACAGTTGTGATTCTGTGAGAATTCACAAATCCAGTTTTTATTTTTAATCTTTCCCCCTAACATAAAAATGAATCTACATTTATGTGTGTGCTCATACGGCTTCTGGAAATAAAATAAAGGATTAAAATATGAATGACTAAACCGACATTAATGAAGAAGTTCCCCAGCACATTGGCCAGGAGTCCTTCTTGATGTCTACTGTCTCAAACATCTCTCTCAGATAAGGCTGAGGATGATGGGAATGTCTTGCTGTTTTCGGCCCTCCATACTACTATGTGCTAACGTTGACACCATCCATACTACTATGTGCTAACGTTAGCGCCCTCCATACTATTTGCTAACATTAGCGCCATCAAGCCTCAATGATTTGCTGTGAATTAATGCAGAATGCTGAATCTATTGAGTTGTCTTAGTCGTGCGTCAAATGCAACGTAAAGTAGATGTATTTCCATCCATTTAGATTGAATACGGTATTGATGACGTAAACCATTATAAGGATAACTCCAGTGAAATGATGTGAAAGTTGAGAATTAGGGCTGGATTAAAGCTGATTCTGGTGTCCAACTTGGCCAACAAGACCAGCGTTCAACCTAGCTAACAGGTGAAGAACACACCAAAACCACTAGCTAACTTACTTTAATTGTGAAGAACTATAGACCAATAACAGGCTTAAATGAACTGACAACATAAGTTATACGACTTACAGTTTTCAAAGAGGCACACACACAATCTCAGCTGGTTATCCTCCGGACAGCTTGTCTCCTTTTCATTTCTCTCACTTTTTTCTCCGTGTGGTGCGCGCACCCGCTCGCTGTGTGTGGCGCGTGTCCGCGCTATTTTCCGACATAACAACCTCTTGTAAAAACTAAAGTAACGAGCCAATTTTGTAAAATGTAAGGAGTAGAAAGTACCGATATTTGTGTTAAAATGTAAGGAGTAGAAGTAAAAAGTCGCCACAAAAATAAATAGTAAAGTAAAGTAGAAATATCAGAAAAATCTACTTGAGTAGAGTAACGAAGTATTTGTACATCGTTACTTCCCATCTCTGACTATGTGAGTACTACAAACCAAAGTTAAAAACAAACTGTAGCTGAAGAAACCCTAAACGTTAACGGAACAGACCCGCGACCCGATTGACAGAGAGAGAGAGAGAGAGAGAGAGAGAGAGAGAGAGAGAGTGAGAGAGAGAGTGAGAGTGTGTTCTGTGTGTGTGTGTGTGTGTGTGTAAATGAGCCGAGTGTGTGTATGTAGGCAGGGGGGGGGGGCGCTCTGACTATCACAGAACGCTGCATGGTCAGCTGAGAGTTTTATTCAATCCGAGTACAGATATTGGCTCGTATTACTCGTATAATACTTACTACTCGGCAAAAGTGCTTTATCCGTACCGGATACTCGTTTCAGCCATTTACTTGGCTCATCCCTAGTAATAACACTAGGGGATGCCTTCTATCCCTATATCTGAATAAATGTACCAGTGCTTATCTGAACTAATGACATAATCCCTGTCACTAGATCGAAGAAAAAATTGACGTTCACTTGGTGCCATTCACTGACAAAAAGTAAAGTCATTGTATGCACTGCCGCGTTGCTAAATAATGGAGATAAATAAAGGAGACTTCCCCACAATCTTGACAATTCCTCATTTGCCCTCTCATGTCTGGCAGGTTCGTAATTATTCGGCTGCTGGCCTTTCCTCCTCTTCCACATCCCAGTCAGTCACCTAGTGCCAGGCTGAGACTTTGCTCCCCATTGTGACGTCATTGCCGAATTGACTTCATAAACCCATGAGTAGCAAAAATGACCAAAAACTAACTTTTAACACTATTTGGAGACATTTTTAGAAACCATATACATATCTTGAGTGCTTTTTGTACCCAAAAATCAGCAGTGGTGGTTAACCTGCAACATGGGCTTTAAGTTTCTCTGTGTCCACTGGATCTGTAAATAGACATTTGCATATACGTTTGCAGTAAGAACATTATGAGGTGGTAATATAATATTTTGTTTTCAGCATATGCCACTCTCCTCATGTTGCTAAAAACGTTTATGCATCTTTAAAGGGAAAGTTTATTAACTGGACCCTATTTTCCCTTGCAATTGTGTTTAATTGACTAATGTTGACGACAATCTCTAAAATTGGTCCAGTATTAAGCAAGACCAAATCAGGCTGCAACGTAATCCTATAGATCAAATGTGCACTTTCAATGTAAATCAACTAAAAGTGCGTTTTTTGCCACTGACAGGCTCAAATTATTATTATAAGTATACTTTGTGTGTGACTTACTGATACCAGGTCCAGTAACTTCAGCTATTGACATTAGCCGACCTCTGCAGCTCTCCACTCTTGGAACAGCATTTTTCTTCGGGAAAATGTGCTTTGGTATTGGAATTATTCTTCACTTTGGCTGGCAGTAAACATCATGGTCAAACTGGTCACTGGAGTCCCGCTGCAGCAAAACTGGCCTCAACTTCAGCCTGTCAGCATCCATAGGTAACGTCTGTGAAAGCTGCACAATATGTAGTATGTAGTTTGACATTTTGTTGGCACAGTTCAGAAATGTGCCATTGAAAATCTGCTGTCCTCCAAAACAACAAAACTGCCCTGAGTTCCTCCCTCCCTACTTGTGTTACCTAACAATACATCCCTGGTTCCACAGCGCTGTCTTCTTGCACAGTCGCCTTGTGAGATTTCAGAACAAGACTTAACGATCTTCACATGATGTAGTCAGACACAAATACAAAAACAGCACTTTAAGTGGATGGAAAATTAATACAGATATGAATAAATGCAGAACAGAGGTAGGAATTCAATAGTAATGAACAAAGCTATGTAACAATTGGGCTACTATTTTGGATGACTGTGTTTATGTCCAACTAGTTGTACTTGATTGCTTAAGTTGTAGTCTATATCGACAACGTTTCATTTATTGGATAGATCCGGTGCCGGCGGAGGTTACGCAGGATGTCTCTCATTTTAGGCCCAACGTCCCTCACCTTCAGCTTTCTTCATGTTGGCATTTTAATCTCCTCTCGATTCGGGAAACATCCTCTGAGCTAAAATCGACAATTATTCTTTTTTGGAGTAAAATTAAAATCACACAATCGGCAGCCATTTAAATCTCAGAGGTCACCTCCCTACGTGCACATCTTCCAGCAAAACCTTCCGAGGCTATTTTGATGAGGCGCAGTTGCTCTGCCCGGTGCTTAGCTAGAGGTTTACAAGTATCTCCTTTTGTGTTGATCAACCCTTTAGAGCCCTCTTATAGCTATTTCGGATGGTTTGTGCATGTGTGTGTTTGTGTGTAGGTGCATTGCATGCTGAGACGGTAGTCCACTGAGACTGACGCGAAGAATGATATTGACACGGCTGGTGATTGCACTAATCCCGTGAGAGCACAGCCCACCGTGGGGTGTGTTTATCGGCCCTCTCCGCTCGCCGTGTTGGAGTTAATGTTGGGTGACACTCAGACACCCTGGCTGATGTGTTTTGGCACTGCGAAGATCCCAGCTGTGCATTTACATATGCAATGACCCAGATTAGCATCCCTCCTCACACTCCATCAACACTAATTAGAGCAGCCCAGTTAGAGGAGCGCTTGTCCAGCGAATCCTCGTGACCACGGCAACCTCTGCGTGTGACTGTGTGCACCACTCTCAAGTTGATTGCTCACTGGCTTGACAATGACAGCAAAGTAGGTGAAGTTTCAATAAGCGTTTAATTAAAGAGTTCATCATAAAATCATTTTTATAGACTTTCATTTTAGACTTTGATTTCACATTGGCTATAGTCCATGTGGGACAATGACATTACAGGGTCCATTCACTTACCTCCATTGGCACATAGACACTCAGATTTAGAGGTTTAGATGTATTTGTCCAAATCTTGATAAATCTGTCTTCTGAGATTTCTGTCAACACCACTCTTGAACTGTTTTTATGGGACATGTTTTTCGGTGAGGAAGTACTGTAGTCTTTATGGAAATGATTTACAGTGTGATCTCTGATTTTACAGTTTAACCAGGTGACTGTTTTTGGAAAGAAACCTTGCTGTTCAATCTTTTAAAAATGTGGTTTTCAAACAATGAAGTGAGCAGAACAAATAACATTTGCTTGACCTATACTTTATTGGGGACATGGCAGAAAGCTCAGAGTATGAAACTGTCTCTGAACCTGGACAAACAAATCCATAGCTATCAGCTTGGCTAGTTCCTACTAGAGGTAAGTGATTTTTTGTATTTTGACCTGTTTCAAAGCCAAGTTATAAAAAAAAAAAAAATTCAATCAATTTATGGGCTTCAAGTGAGATTTTGTGAACTAATCTGTTATAGAGATAAACAGTTACCATTAACAGAAACATAGTTTTTGCCAATCGGAGGTGTTTGCGCCAGACTCCTTTGGCTGAGTCTCTCTCTAATCTGTCAGAGGGAGAGCAGGAGTATGGTTGTGAAGTTTAACCTACTAGAGAAGAAGTTGATAATTGCATGGCTCAGATTAGAACCCAAATTGAAACGTAAGCAAATAAAATTGCTGAATGTTAGAACTTTGTGTCAAAAAAAACATTAGCTGACATTGTTTTTCAGTAGCTAGCTCAGAGATAATCAGATAATGAAATTGAACTGGTTCAGTGTGTGTGTGTGTGTGTGTGTGGGGGGGGGGGGGGGGGGCACACTTTCACAAGGCACTGTATCCATGTCACATTTTCATTCCCCTAAAGATCGGATCCTAGAAACGCTCGTAGTGTGTACACTGAAATTGTTTTGCAACCAAATTTGCAGAGTTTTGTTTGACAAATAACTACTTTGCACAGTTTTGTGAGACAACAGTGTCCAGAAAAGCCAAAATTAAAATCAAGTGATTTTCTTTTGACTTTGTATAAAATATAACCTCAATTTGTATGCCTAATAAGCTTAATTTAGTCATTGTTGTAAATCATTCCATTCTCATTCCAGTGTGATGAAGTAGGCAAGAGGGGGACCGTTACATTATCTCAAGCCAATGGAAAGTTGTATGAAAAGCTATGTTAAAGTAAAATAATACTTTATAACTAAAGAAAAATACATTATTCTTGAAGACACATCTGCAAAATTAATAAACCAAACAAGTACTATTTGCAGGCTGTATGTCCATACACATCCTTCATTTTTTTCATGTAAAACATTTGTTTTAATGTTCACATGTTTGGTTTTGATTGAATGTTATTGTTTCGGGATTAATTTTGATATTAAACCTGTATTACTCTAATTACTGTAGGTAGTGTATGTGTACATATTTGGGAATGATGCTTTATATTTTGATAAGGATCACACGTTGTTGACGAGGTAATATCTCATTGGGATCTAAATAAACATGCCATGCACTCAAATCTTGGGTAGAATTAAGATAAGATATTAAAATTTAAGGGTGACTGCAGCAAAAGCCTAAGAACGGATGAATAGTCTAGATCAGGGATCTGGATCAGTTGGTCCTCAGAGTCAATACAGGGGAGCCTCCAAATGAATGTCCATTTTGGAAAGTTTTTTTCACAAATTAAGAAGTCATGAATCCAACCAATGATTAGCAAATATAATCCCCACTGATGATAGGCTTACTGGCCTTTAGTCATTGAAGTAGCCATCCACATATACAGTTCATACCAATGTATTCAAAAATTCATAAGTTTAGTATTCTATGGGGGAAAAGTAAGTATAAAGGCTTTGGGCTGCCTAAAACATTATTGTAGGCCCACTTCTTTTTACACAATATACTTGGTAGAGGGTCCCTGCTCCGTCTCTATTTCTTTTTTTTTCCAGATTCATTGTTTGGGGCACATTGGCTCTCAGGTATGAAACAAAATAACTTTACAACTTTACAATACGTGATGTGGTTGTACGTCAGCAACCTATATTAAATTATGTCCCCCTTCCATTTAGCGCCCATTTTTTTATACGGTCCATGTAATGGTCTAAGGGGCGGCTGTGGCTCAGTGGTAGAGCGGTTGCCTGTCCATTGGAAGGTTGGTGGTTCGATCCCCGCCGCTGCAGTTGTTGTCGAAGTGTCCTTGGGCAAGACACTGAACACCGATTTGCCCCTGGTGCTGTGCATCGGAGTGTGAATGTGTGTGAATGTTTATCTGATGAGCAGGTGGCACCTTGTACAGCAGCCCCGGCCACAGTGTATGAATGTGTGTGAATGGTGAATGTTTCCTGTAGATGTAAAAGCGCTTTGAGCAGTTGTTAAGACTGGAAAAGCGCTATATAAATACAGCACATTTACATTTTATATTGGACAGATGAAGATGTGCCAGTGGAGAGAGAGAAGGGGATTGACATGCAGCAAAAAATGCAGGTTGGAGTCAAACCAAAAATCAAAAGAACTTACACTAAACATACATAGTAACTGTAAAGTGGATAGAGACAATTCATATTTTTACACATAAAGTAAGAAGACAAGGAAGTTGCAATGACTAAATAAATGCATGAAATGTACTTTAGACAATGGAAGCAGATGTATACTGCATGCTAGTATGCACATAGGGACAGAGCAATCATATAGCCACACATTATAGGTGTGCTACCAATCCCGCTGATCGGCTGGTATTCACACATCATGCACTAGGAGTCACTCACGCTACGAAAAGCTTCTGAGCCTGTTGAACCTTTACAAAGGCACATGGGCTGCTCGCAGTGTGAGTGTCGCCGTTGCAGAGGATGGGGGGGCGAAAATGCACGGGGGCAAAGACGCAGCTAGATTACTCCTTGTCATTAGCAGCATATGCTTTCATTCATTAACTAATTGCACTTTATTATGATGTAATTATAGCGTCCACAGTGTGTGATCACAAAAACTAAGCTGTGGCACTCCAGCCTGAGCCACCCCTTGCACTCCATGCAGTAATTGCCCTCTCGGCTTTGATGAATAAGGAGATGATTAACCTTAATTCCCAAACAGCATCGGAGCATTAGCAGTGAATGAATTACGGGGAAGTGGATGTGACTAAGCGACTTAATATGGTAAATTGGTTGAGCATCTGAAGTGGCTCCAATGATGCTCTATTAGCTCAAGGCCGTTTCTCCCGCTGCAACTGATTCCAGGTCGGCGCCGCTTCAATCAGACTCTGGCTGTGAGACGAGATGGCGACTGCCCCTGTGCAGCGCAAAACTAATCATCCACTTCACGCAGGTAAAGCTTCAGTCACTACCTCATATGGGGAGGGGAGCCCAATTATGTAATGTAGATAAATTCATCCTGTGCGCATGGCATAATGACAGGGAGTTTTCTGATCTAATATCCAGCTTGTCACAGGAATGCATTCAGCTCTGAGTAGTAGTAGCCACAGAGTCCTATCCCCCACATTCCACACCACGTTCACTTTTAATAGGCGAGGGATTTCACCTCCCATTCTCTTAATGTACCCGCTGCCCAGCAGAAGAGCCTGCTTCTTTTTTTTTTTTGGCTGCCTAAGCAAAATGTAGATTGCGCCAACAAAAACTCCACTTGCATCCCAGTAAATATGATGACACTGCAAGCTCGTCTTTTGCCGACAAAGTTGTGATCCTTGTGTTTTTTTTGATGAAGCAGTGAAAACCAGCCACTGTGAGAGCACCGGCAGCTGTGTGGTTAAGGATACAAACGCCCCACCTCCTCTCTGCACCTCTCCCAGCAGCGGAGGGACAACAGGGCCGAGGTGGAAGTGGGGGGTATTGAGAAGGAATGACAACCTGTGTGTGAGTTATAGTGCAAATGAGCTCTGTGAAGCTGCTAATTGTAGTCTAAGAAAATGTGTGTGTGTGTGTGTGTGTGTGTGTGTGTGTTTATGCATACATTGTGCAGTAGCACAATGTATGTGTGTACATCCTTTTGCCTAAAGATGCAAGAGGCTAATTTTGCTTACCAGAACCATTTTTGCTTATCAACAGAAAATGAGGAAAATATGGGTCTTAGCTCATTATGGTGTTGTTTATGTTTACCCAAGTAACCCATTAAACCTGGGAGAGAGAGCCTCCTTTAACTGTAAGCATGTTAGTAATGTGGTCTCAGTCATTGGAGGGGGCTACTCATTACTCTTTAATGTGCTGAATAAACATTTCACAGGCTCACTGTTCCCTGCTATTGTTCATATTGTTGTGAATGCAGCATTTTCTTATTGTTGGACCTCTCTAGCAGATATGCTTTGCCGTGTATGCAAGCTACAAAACCACAGGGTGCTGAGGGTGGAGAGGGGGTGGGTGTTGATAAATAAATACAGTGGGTACGGAAAGTATTCAGACCCCTTTAAATTTTTCACTTTGTTTCATTGCAGCCTTTTTCCAAAAATCAA
>NC_048411.1:8945867-8949320 GCF_013103735.1 Etheostoma cragini | reverse complement strand
TGGAAAATGGCTGCAATGAAACAAAGAGTGAAAAATTTAAAGGGGTCTGAATACTTTCCGTACCCACTGTATATTATTGTATATTCTGTTAAAAAGAAGCCTACTTAAACACAGTGTTAGGTGACACGATGGTGGTCATATTTTTGTCTGAGGATCATTACTTAATATTGATGCTGTAGAAAGTTGATTTTGTTTTAGGTTTCCATACATGCACTATGGTACCAAACTGGCAACTTTTACCACAAAGGAAACAAAGCTACTAATTACACATTATGGCCTACAGTCTTTCAAGAAATACTTCCAGCTTTTAACATCCCGTTGAATTCCCACAAATTCAAATTTTTTAATTCCTGTTTGTGTACAGAATTAATCTAGGTGCACCCTTAGGAAAAAGTTCCTCAGGTCTCATTAGAGGACAAAAATGTCCACCTTAAAAATATGGTATATTAGTATTATGTTCCACTATCACTGACTTAAACTGACTGACAATCCTGTTTATAACTAACAAAATCATGTTTTCCATGACAAAAACACAAAAATCTACTATTTTGAGTATACTAATAGATGATTAGCAACATTGATTTTGGTGCCTTTTTATTTTTTTTACTATTTCAGAATAAAATAATAAAACTATTTTGATATCTTAGAGACAAAAATGGCCCCATTCCTGAAACTGCTATACAATATTTATACATTAACTAATAGTTTCTAACTTTTTCTTATGTCTTTGTCTCTTTTTTAACACTTTTTATCCTTTTTTCAATGTTTGTCACCTTTTTTGACGTTTTCCACACTACGTAACTCTAACTTATTAACTTTAGTTTTCCAGTTATTTTTGGATTTATGGTCAATGAACTTCATTTTTAGGAAATTATACCTAACACAACTTAGAAAAGCAGAAATTAGGAATTATTTAGACTAAAATTAAAGTAATGTAAAGTATGTTGATGTATAATCACAGACTGGAAATTGAATACTATTTTAAAACCACTCCAAATTCTATAAAATTGAATTGAACACCCCACAATTAATGAAAGTAGAGATGTGTAGTTGCTAAAGAGCTTAATCATGTTATTTTTGGGTAATTAAAAATAACATTGATATAGGAAAATGGGTCAAAGATTTTCCATCACATTTGTAACTTAGAAACCAATGCATTGGAAATTTAGGTCTAAGTTGGAAAATATTGAAATTACCCTCATCCTCTTCTCTAAAATGTTGATGTTAAGTTAAGATTCCCCCATACTTGAACAAAGTATTCTTAAAGAATAGATTCACAATATATCAAGTCTCTCTCTAAAACAGTCGTCAGGTCCCCATATGTAATTTGAAAGTTTTTTATGAAATAACTTCTTTGTTTTACTCCTTCCACTACAGCTCATGAGAGAAAAAACAAAGAGGGAACTGCATTCTTCCAATATAGACCTTGGTCAGTGCATAAAATGTATTCCAAGGTTTAGCCAAAGCTATTGTGAGGCTTTTGAAGTCTGAGTTGGTAAGATTAAGTGGAAATCTCCAAAAACTAACTTTGAAAGAAAGACATCTGTTAAGGCTAAGCTATTGAACATATGCAAACACAGAGAAAGGAGGCTTAGCGCAAGTTAGAAGATGTTTTATTTCAGCGATGGGCTGAGAGTCACACAGGAGGTGGGTCTGGTGATGAGGTGAGTCAGGGGCAGAGGCGAACACGGCCTAGGAGCTGACTCCAGTGAGGGAGGCCAGAGAGGCAGGAGGACCGGGAACAAAGCCTGGAGCCAGGCTGATATAACTAGAGGCACAGGGAAACAGATACTATGGGCAGTAGTGCTGCTTAATTATGAAAATAGTAATAATCACGACTGTTTAACAAGATGACCAATTGAATAGGGCTGCACAATACATCGTTTTTTTACCGTCCAGGCAATATCAACTGACACAATATCCATATTGCAAAAGGCTGAGACATACCATAACATACCATACATACCAATTTTAGCGCTAACCTAGAACTAACTTATAACGCTTGTTGTCTAGGCATGCGGAAGAAGTTGCTATTTCTATACAACTTACAAGGCTCAAAATACCACCACACTTCCACGGTAGCATATTGAGGGTCCCTACATGTAAACAGAAGCATTGAGAACTTTGTAAGTGTACAGAAAGATTATTATATATATATATATATATATATATATATATATATATATATATATATGTCCCTATATATTATTATATAAAAATATTTCTAATTTATAAGTTTATAAAGGAAGTACCGTTCAGTACCATACAGGTAGGTGCCATCTTGGGAAAGCAGTCATGACCAGTCGAACAACAATGACGCCCAGATAGTTCAGTTGGTGGAGCGGGAAACCCTATATAGAGGTTTAGTCCTCAACGCAGCTGGCCTGGTTTGACTCCGACCTGCGGCCCTTTGCTATGTATAATTCCCTCTCACTCCCCCTTTTATGTCTTCATCTGTCTTGTCAAAATATAAAATGCCCAAAACATAATCTTTAAAAAAACCAACACGTTTACACGAGGGAGAGAGAAAGAGATTTAGAGAGAGGGACTGCTGGCTTGGTGGAAATGGAGGCAGAGGAAATGACAATATCCCCTTGATTTGGCTAACACAGACGTAAAATGCCTACCATACACTACAAAACTCTGGTTTTGAAAAGACTACAGTCTGACACCCTCTCACATCTAAAGACAATCATCTCATTCAACGTTAAAGACTATTATAGTATGTAAAGACTGTGAATCTTGAAGGGTCACACGTTGCAAGAACACAACTAGATTTGTTTAGGAAGATTTAACAAAGCTAGTTAGCCACTGTTAGCGTTATTTGGTAAGTGAAAGGAGTTCTGTATGGGGCTCCAGTAGGGGACTCCATAGTTCTGCTGGGGGACTTCAACGCACACGTGGGCAATGATGGAGATACTTGGAGAGGCGTGATTGGGAGGAACGGCCTCCCTGATCTGAACCAGAGTGGTTGTCTGTTGTTGGACTTCTGTGCTAGTCATGGATTGTCCATAACAAACACCATGTTCGAACATAGGGATGCTCACTAGTGTACGTGGTACCAGAGAACCCAAGGCCAAAGGTCAATGATTGATTTTATAATCGTTTCATCTGATCTGAGGCCGTAGGTTTTGGACACTCGGGTGAAGAGAGGGGCAAAGCTGTCAACTGATCACCATCTGGTGGTGAGTTGGGTCAGGGGATGGGGGAGGACTCTGGTAAGACCGCGTAAGCCCAAACGCGTAGTGCGGGTAAATTGGGAACGTCTGGAGGAGGCCCTTGTCCGACGGACTTTCAACTCACACCTCCGGCTGAGCTTTTCGTGCATCCCTGTGGAGGCTGGGGGCATTGAACCTGAGTGGACAATGTTCAAATTTTCCATTGCTGAAGCTGCGGCGGGGAGCTGTGGGCTAAGGGCCTTAGGTGCCTCAAGGGGCGGTAACCCACGGACAC